>NW_003298755.1:1066684-1087977 GCF_000151645.1 Tuber melanosporum
GGGACTAAGTTCGAGCTACCCTAAATCAGGGAGCATAGTTTATTGAGAAAAAGAATTGAGCCGAATGGTGGCTTCTTCATTGACTTAGAGCAATATTTTTAGGTACTGTTAAGAGTGCAGGGTGATGAAGCAGGGTGCAATGCCACTAATTGTTAAGTATTTATACCATCTGAAGGATAGTAATGGTAATGCAAGATCATAGTAAATGGTAAAAGTGATATTAACCTATAATATAACTACTATGAATGGTCTCAAAATCTCATAAACAAGTCCAGTGCTAATCCAATGTCTGTAGTCATTCTCAATTAAGTGAAATCTAATAGCTTATTATGAATAGTACTATGACAAATAGAATGAGCCTGACCATGGCTACTTATGAGGCCATTATTACTCTCTACCAGTATGTTCAAATGCTATTTGCAGAAATTGCATCAGTCCTCAATTTCCCCTGTGAAACCATACATAGTACCTATACCAAAATTGTAGAAAGTATAAAATCTGTCATGTGATCAAATTATAAGATTTACCTGAATGCCAATAGGAGCAAGTACAAGGTACTGAAATCAAAAAGCTTTTAGAAGCTGTAGATATGGGTGATAAGAAAAGAAATACTCTAGTCATACCTCAGAAAGACCTACCTGGTAATGAGGTCTCAGAGAGGCCTAAGAATCAAGCATTACAAGATGGGGAGCAACCTCTCTGAATATTTCCTCGAATTGCCAGGAGGCTGGTATTCATGCTGTAGATTCAACAATTTATCGTATCTTGCATGAGCGCCACTGTCTATATCATTATTACTCCTACTATATACCTACCCTTGATGCCGATGGAAAGGAGAAGCACTTGAGACTAGTGAATTGGGCATTGGCTCCACTAATTGAGTTATTTACATAATCAGATGAGAGGATGATAGAAGTTAGTATATCAGGTAGAAGGAAACGCATTGTGAGGTAAATAGGCAAGGACTCATATCAGTCACTAGTGCATGATAAAAAACGAGGAAATGTGTTTAGAATAATGATATCTGCAAGCATATCATTGGGCTATAAGGGCTCAATTTGGATTTAGGTTAAGGAAATCGCAGAGGAGAGAAGAGAAAATTCAGAAGAGTTACAACAAGAAAATTTATGAAAAGCTGAATGTGTCACCCAATGTGGAGCAAATTCCATGATTCCTGGTATGGCAGAATACAACTCTATACAAGCTGTTAATCGCAAAATTGACCACTACCATTTACACGAAGGACCCAAGGACCCATGCTCTTTCTGCCACCATTTCTCACTGGGAGTTTAGTAAGGAAATCCGAATGTGAAGTACTGGAGAAGGAATGGATTGGTTTGTGTACTAAGAACATGTAATACAAAATCAAGTCTATCCTTTTATCCCTCAGATCTAACAGGAGACAGGACAGCGGTGTTAACTAGTTGTGGATAATACTGCAAACTATATAGCTGCAGCTCAAATGGAACAATAAGCCCCAGAACTTGGAATTAGACATATTCCTGTTTGGCCACAGAACTCTCCTGATTTGAATGAAATTGAACATTGTTGGAATTATTTGAAGAACTCTATGGCACAACATAACTTTATTGGTAGTAGTGAGGAAACAAAGCAGTATATATAGGAGGCATTATATAATAAGTGGGAGCATTTATCCCAAGTACTTATTGATTGTTTTTGTATGAACTTCCATGTAAATTTACTGCGAGTTCAAGCCTGTGGAGGTGATAATAGGTTTAATGCTTAATGAAATAGTTTACTATTGGGGACCCAGGTCAGGAGGTTGGAGGAAGGGGGGAGGGGTATTTGTTGAATTCATAATATTTGTTTTCACTGGTTGGTATATTATCAATACTCTATCTCAAAGCAACATCAACACTTTACCATAAATGGATTTGAGGTCGACTATTCCAAAAGAGATGCCTATTCTTGGCTCAGAGACACGTGTTTTTTTTTTTTTTGTTAAACCGCGGTTTATTTGTAGCTAACTACAGGAAAATCCATGGCAAGCACCCTAAGGTATGGCCTGAAAACCTCCTTAACATAACAAAAGAAACTTCATTCACCCCAAAAACAAACAAATAAACGATAAAAAATCACTAAACAAGTCCCGTCACAAATGAAAATCATTACATATCATCATGATGCCAAATCAGCACTCCTCGTAAATGGAAAAACCCCCATCTTCATCAGAAAGTTAATCCTATTCTCCATCACATAAGAGAGAAAATCTCCCATCAGTTTCTTGCCCGCCTTACTCCTCTTCCACAGCTTCGATTCCAGACCCACATCAAAAACCTGGAGGGGGATGTTTCTTCTCGACTCGGCAAGAGCCGAGCATCGTACGACATGGTCAAAAGTCTCCGGGCATTGGAGGCACCTCCCTCAGGTTGTGTCCTGGTCCTGATTAGACCAGTCTGTTTGTGCCACGAGGTAGCTTTGGTTTACCTGCATTTGATGAAGTCTAGAGGCCTTAGACATAAGGAGGGTCATAAAATACCAGCATTCCCTAAACGGAGGCCTATATTTGTAATAAGATGGGAATTGCCATTCTACCCACTTTTTATGTGTCTCGTTCCTAACTCTCCCTGGCTTTGAAGTAAGTCTTGGCCTGGGTAGGAGTAACCAAAAGGAGTCTTGAAGGTCACATTGGTGTGGCGCCAGCTCCTAGCACTGTTGATGCCACAGCGGCTACCTCGTGAATTGGAAGTTATACCTGTGCGGTAGTTGTTGCAGTTGAACCCCTTGTCTTCCGTCTCATACTGCCCTTATTGTTATCAAACGCTAACCTCCGGTTTGTAGGGAACCTAAAGTCCCTAGCCATTGGGAATGATAATGGAAGCATTGCCGTAGCGATGTTATTCTCTGGAATGGTGGAGACAATCCGCACCGCCGTCATCTTCTTTATTTGTTCCATGTACAATGAAATTGGGCCAAGCAGGCTTCCGCCAACAGTACCGTTATATTAGAAGGGTAGAAAGCATTTGTAATCCAACAGAGGATGCGATTCCAAAATGTTTGCATCTTCCCCATCATCGCCTTTGAGGGTGTCAGCACCTCTGCCCCATGCAGGAGTGTGGGTAACAGAATTCCTTTCGCCAGTCTTCGGGCCCCATAGGAGACAACCCCATGCCCGGTCTAGACAGTCTCTGTATTCTCGAAAAGGCTCCCTGTGTTAGGGATAACCTCTTGGTAAAGTGCGTGCTCATTTCCCTGTTGTCTGCTAACCAAAATCCCAGCCACCACAAAGTTCCATTGGCTGGCTCAACTCGATGGAAATTTATCGTAACCACCACCGTAGATCTGAGACCTTTCTCCCTCCTCTTGCGCCAGTGCATAAGTTCTGTTTTCGCTATGCTGAAGGACAGCCCCAACCTGTGAGCCTGTTGGTTGACCTGCTGGATCTTAGCCTCCAGTTGTCGTGTGTTCCGCTCTTAAGAAGTTGAAACTACCATTATCAGGAAGTCATCAACATATGATGTAGTGAAGGTCTCCATGGGATCATCCGACAAGTGAACAGGTTTCACATAGACTACGAACAGGAGCGGGGATAGCGGTGAGCCTTGTGGAACTCCCTTGTTCACCTCATAGGTGCATCTTGGGCTTCTCGGGTAGGCCAATCTTATATTTCTCGTAGCAATGAAATTTCTGATCCAATTGGTCAAATAGCTAGGGACTGAAAGGTTCTCAGCTAACCTGTCTATCAGCTTTTGGTGGTTCACATTATCAAAGCCACCCTTCACGTCCAGGAAGATCGAGGAGACCTTCTTTCCCGCAAACTGCACTTCTCTTGTCCCATGTTGTAGAACAAGTACCCCATCGACTGTGGATCTATGTGGCAGACTACCTGTCTGATTGATGCAGTACAACTCCGTTTTATAAGCAATATCCATTAGCCTACTATTGACTACCCTCTCTGCCATCTTCGAAAAGGTCTGCATCAGGGCGATCACCCTGAAGCTGGCATAGTCATTATAGTGATCCTTATTTGGTTTCGGTAAATTCACACCGATCGACTCCTTAAGCATAGTTGGGTGAATCCCCCATTCCAGCAGGTGTTGTACCATGGCCAGAATTCTCTCCAGGTGTATGCCATGAATTCCTTTTCACGCCCCATACCATACTTGGTCCGGGCCGGGGGCTGAGTTGCTACTACATTTCTTGAGGACATCGGTAATCGCGGACAGGGTCATGGGATGAAAATTACCCAGCCCATGCACCATTGGTTGTTTCACCACAACCGGCTCAACACTGTCAGGAAAGAAGTGATTCATTATCAAGAGTTCTGTTCGCTCAGGCGTGCTACTGGGACCAGCAGGTACCCTGTTCAGAACTCATTCTTTCGTAAGCTGGTGTGCCGTCTACACGTCATTCCTTTTCGCCATAGACAAGAATTGAACCCAGTGATCATGCTTTGCTTTGACTAAAGAGTTCCAGTATTCTTTCTTGGCTTTATTCCGTTCTTCCACTCCCACTCCATCCCATCTCACACATCTGGCAGCAGCAGTATAAACTCTTCTCAACTCTGTGATCTCCAGTATCCACCATGCCTTCCACCACCTCGTGAGCCTCTTCATAGGTGCTAACTCCTTGACTATATGGATCAACCTATTAAGGTTGTCCTGGAAATCATCTATGGCCTCAGCCACCATAGTAGTTACTTTATAAGCATCTCAGTTTCCGTAAAAATCATTGAGCATAGCTTCTGTTACAGGGTGAGGTTCCCCTTTCTCCCCCCGCCATTGTATTTCTTTCCAATTCAGCGCCGGCTTTGTAACCTCTACCTCCGCAGAATCGACGTCTATGCAGATCACGATGTCGTCCGATCCAGTTATTTGCGTAATATCCCGCCATCTTGTTACTCTACCCAACAGGGAAGTGTTTGCCAGGAAGTAGTCGATAGTAGACGGTCCATGTAGAATCGGGTTATCCGCAAATCTCATGTGTATTCCGGGAGTATTCAGTATCGCATATCTATTCAGGGCTGCTGTGCGCTTGTACAGCTCCCCTTGTCGTCTCTCACCATGTGAGAGGTTTCTAAGAGGGTCCACATACATCATATGCACATTAAAGTCTCTGACCACCAAAGTAGGCTCGTTCATTTCTTTAAACAGAGCCTTAGCTAGAAGTGAGTTCCATCCGTTGCTTCTTCAGTTGTAACCATTTATAATCCCCAAAGAGCGGCTTGGCCCAAAAAGCTTCCCCTCTCTCGCAATAACCCTCACATGTAGCATGTCCTCCATGCTGGGCACCAAAACAAAGGAAACCTCCGTCAACACCCTTAATGAAATATACATGCATATCCTGACCTTATCTGTTTTTTGAAAAATACACATACTCTGGCACCCTTAAGGGTAAGCCATAGAACAAGGACGGATCTTGAATACATACAAAGGAAATACAAAAATTCCTAATGACATGAAATAACGAAATGAAAACATCATTACTCCCTCTGCAATTATGCTGTACTACCTTAATCTTGATCTTCTGCTCACCATTATCTCTTCTACTGTCCCCCTCCATCCCGACCCAACGGCCTAGTTCTGAGTTCCCAAAGTACTAGCATTGGCTAGGAGTGCCATCCGCTGGTCATATTTCACCTTTGCTTGTTCCTTGACTCTGACCTTCTCCAGGCACTCCGCATCTCTGGCTGAATGTGGTCCCCCACAGGCTGGGCATTTTGCAGGTGTCATAGAACAACAATCTGGTATTTTCTTCTTGTAGCCCCTACTGGCAGTTTGATAGCATTTGTGGGACTCCTCTGTGTGGTCCTTTGAGCAGATCGGGCATGTGTCATTGGTTTGTTTACAACCTATCTTAGTGTGTCCAAACTTCCAATACCAGGTACACTGCGTAGTCGAATTTACTTGCCACATAACGTTGGCTTCCTTGTATTTCCCCAAGAACAGGACCCTGGGGGTGATCTTCTCGACCACGGCCTCTGGTATCCTTACGATAATGGAAGTCACTCTCTTCCTTTCCCTATCACCCTCCCTCAACTTGAGGTATTTGGCGCTTGAAACATCAATATCATGGGACAGCTTGAAAGCACTCTTGATGTCTGCAGATAATTCTTTTCTGTCCTCCGGGATGGCATCGAAGGGTACTCAATGGATGAGCATATCCACATCAGTTAGGGCTCTCATGAAAGCCATGAATTGTACCTCCCCATCCTCAACCACTGAGTTCAATGCCACGGTCATTTTCTCTAGGTATTTCGTGTAGTGCGACAAATCGAAATCCGCCAGAGTAGTTAGTAACACTGTGCCGTTCCATCTATTGAAAGCAACCTGTAGGTTGATCAGAGCCTTGCACTTGCACTTTGTCAGGGTGTCTGCGATCGCAATGGATATTCTGGCCTCGTCTCTGGCTTGGTGCCTGAGTGGGACTGCCTGAGTTCTAGTCGCAAACAATTTCCTAGCTGCCGAGTGCTTCTCTTTCAACTTCTTTTTTGAACCTTTTACCTCCCATCCCTGGTCCTCTTTGTCAGTCTCGTGGTCCCCTTTCGGGTTTTTTGGATTAGGCTGTTTCGGGGGCGTCAGTCCCTAATCTGCCTTTCTCTTCTTATCTCCCTTCTTAGAGGTCTGTGTCCCAGGATCTGCTGTGGCCTGTGCGTATGACTTGGAAGCCTCGACAGGGGCCTTTTGCAAGATCTTAACCGCTTTTGTTTGACCCTCTCGGATCAGTTCTCCTTTGTTCTTGATATTCTGAATCGTTTTGGCCATGTTTTGCACCTCAACCGTGAGCTCCTTGACCTGTTGTGCCAGGCCCAGTATCAACAAGTATGTTGTCATCTCTGCTGTTCCGACGTCCTCTTTATTCAACAAGGTGACGACCTTGGCAGCAGGGGAGTTCTTCAGTAACCCGTGTACGGACAAAAGGTCGCAAAGGGTTTTCTTGATTTGAGTGAAGCCAGGATCTTCCCCGGAGTGCCCACCACCAGGAGCAGATGATCCAGGGGAGTCTGACCGATCGGTTTCCATAGCCTCTCCAGAGGAAGCCATATTCTGGAGTAGCCTGTCTGTCCTTTAACCTCAGCTGAGTCGGTGTTTGGGTAACCTGACAGGTCACGTTACGTGAAGAAAGAAAATTTTTGTATGGTGGTGTTGAAAAAAGTGCAAAATGCACTTATCCGGAAAATAGGGGGAGCGGAGCTTGGCTCGGAGACACGAGTTTTCTTTTTTGTTAAACCGCGGTTTATTTGTAGCTAACTACAGGAAAATCCATGGCAAGCACCCTAAGGTATGGCCTGAAAACCTCCTTAACATAACAAAAGAAACTTCATTCACCCCCAAAACAAACAAATAAAAGATAAAAATCACTAAACAAATCCCGTCACAAATGAAAATCATTACATATTATCATGATGCCAAATCAGCATTCCTTGTAAAGGGAAAAATCCCCATCTTCACCGGAAAGTTAATCCTATTCTCCATCACATAAGAGAGAAAATCTCCCATCAGCTTCCTGCCCGCCTTACCCCCCTTCCACAGCTCCGACTCCGGACCGGCTCGGAGACACGAGTACTGTACAGTACTTGTACGAAGACTATTCAAGTCCTCTTATTGGTCACACCTGGAGCCGCACCATACCAAAAACAAATATATCAAACACCCTCCGCAGCTAGAGTTGCGACGACAACGACAACGAACGGTTTCTTCACTGAGCCGTCAGTTTGCTTGTGCTCTCAAGTGCGAGGTAAGTGCGAACAATTCGAACCCTTCGTCGCAGCTCAATCACTGACAGGATATCTGACCTCCAAAATCCTTATCACTTCGTCTGATAGGGCAATTTATTATTACTATCTTTATTATCTATTATTGTTTTTAATTTGACACAATTTCCGTCTCTAGGATCCACCCGGCTGAGGTAACCAACTACAGGGTATATGATAACTTTAATGGATCCACAAGCAACAGCTTTCTCCCACCGCAAACATTCATACCTCCACTCTACTCCACTCCACAACCATCCACATCTTCTCTTTCTCCCCACTACTCTCCCCCAGAGAGATACCGCCACTGCTCCATCTATTCCGGCTGGTTCTGATCACTTCCGTTTGCGCATCCACACAAATCAGGCACCCATCAATACTCTCCAAATGTCGCTTTGCGTTAACCGACTTCAAGAAGAGCGGTATTATCTGCCTACCTCCGCTATGCTTGGTCCTGTGAAATGTAAACTATAACTAACTTAGTTTTTTATAGTAAGCAATGGCGCAAGGATCACCCCTTCGGTTTCTATGCGAAGCCCGCGAAAACTCCTCAAGGCGGTCTTGATCTGATGAAATGGAGCTGTGGAATCCCTGGGAAGGAAAAAACCATGTGGGAAGGAGGGCTATTTAAGCTGGATATGATATTTCCCGAAGGCAAGCGATTACCCACTGGCCTCATTTATATGAAGTAATCCTCTCTAACATGGGACTTGATTATAGAGTACCCGACGAAGCCCCCAAAATGTACTTTCTTCGCGACCCCTTCCTTCGAAATTATCACATAACCGTTACAATCCGCTAATCAATAACATCTCATAATAGGCAAGTTCGTGCCACCTCTCTTCCACCCCAACGTCTACCCTTCCGGTACCGTTTGCCTTAGCATCTTGAACGAGGACGAAGACTGGAAGCCCGCCATCACTATTAAACAAATTCTCTTGGGTATTCAGGATCTTCTCGATGACCCAAACCCTGAGTCGCCAGCACAGGCGGATGCCTATAATTTGTTCAGGAAGGATCGCCCTGCATACGAGAAAAAGATCAAGTACATTGTTCGAGTAAGCATGTGGCATTCAACTCTCTTTGAATATTTTTTTCTAAATGGTCACGTATATAATAATAGGAAAACCCGGCTCCCTGAGCTTCGCATTAGATTCAAGCGCCCGGAGTATCGGATACCACGGGGAATGTTCATCGGGGGGAGGGGGGGGGTGATTGGCGGGTCACGTATCAACATTTTTTTCAAATGGTCATCTTTGAGGCAAACACTCTAGTCAAGTTAGCAAAAACAACGGTTTGAATGGATCGCTTGCACCTTAGCCCGTTAGGGGTTTTCTATTATGATCCAATTTCCGGTTTCTAAGCTCCTTTGTGTCCTTATCCACCTTTGCCTCTCTGCCTGTTCATGTATTATATGACTACCTGCTGCTCCCCATCACATATATATTTCTTTTTCTTCTACTCTTGTTCTCTATAGGTGGATTAAAGGGTGGAGCAACATCTCAAAGTAGCCACGGGGTCGCTAGGCTTAGTTTATGTTGTGCATTAAATTATCTACCTTTTCAACGTCTTTTATTACTCTGGGTGTACAAGTAGAGATGGATGTACAAGTAGAGATGGGGGAGGGTGTGGAGGTGAGTCAGTCACGATTCACTGTTCGTGGGTAAAAAACTACCCGTATGGTTCCGGCGCTCTTCATCGGACATAGTGCATGGAGCTTGCTCTCTGATTTTCTCAATCTTTTGTGCCTGGGGGGAGGGCGGAATCTGCGGGGTATCTGTTTCGTTCCTTAATCTATCCCGAATGTCCTGTCCCATTATTACCCACCTAACCACCAGGTCACAAAATCGCCCCCTCACTTCGCACTCCGCCTACTTATTCACATGTCTTGGCGGAAAGATTTTTCTGCGCACAGGAGTAATTTGGGCGCTACTGTAGATATTTCACATCTATGTTACGCACGATCTTAACATACCCATCGCCACGCCCAACCCTACCAACTTTTGTTCCGTATCATAACGAAAATTCAACAAATGCCATACGTAAACATCCAACTATCCGACGATGTATGTACGTTCGTTCCCTCCCCATATGGAAGTTTTTTTCGCTAACCCCTCTTACCCAAGCGGATAATCAAGAGCGCCGCAGCAACGACTACAACGGCAAACATCGCGCATTCAACGACTAAGGTGGGGGAGGTCTTTGTTTACTTGTCACTCTCATGAATGCGGAGAGGTGTAGGTGATAGCTAAGATAAGGATGGGGTGAGAAAGGCGTTAGAGGCACTGCTCTTAGCGTCTAATAAGTTGCGACAACGGGTTGAGATCACGAATGGGAGGATGGAAGCTATTCCCCGCACTAGAGCTATTGATCACGCGCTTGTTAATCAAAATCCTTCATCTTCCGGTCATAGTTGAATTGGTTGGCAAAGAGGCCGAGCGCTGGGGAAGGTTTCATTGGAAATACTGAGGTACAGCGATAAATTGTGATGCGTGCGAAGGAAATGTGATGGGGCAGCTAATTTTTTTTGCGAGGTCCCATCGGAATATGCTGTTTTCTCTCATTTTCTTTTCTTGAGAAAAAAGAGAAGGAAAGAAAAGAAGTTGCCAAATGAGTACACTACTTTGAGCACATTCTGAGGGATTTCATTACAGAAATGGGGAAACATGAGTCGTGTACTGGAAAGGCTAATTGATTCAAGACATTGTTTTTGTAAACCACATTGGTGCACCGACAAAAGAAAGATTCTGCTCCAGAGCCAGGTTTGCCAACCTTATTCAGACACAACCCCTGAAAATCTGTTCATACTCCTGGCGGCCTCACAGCATTGTAAGATGGGGGAGGTGGAGGTGGAGGTGGGGGATTGCCCGCTGGGGGAGGAGGTGGTGGGGGACTACTGGCGGGCATGGCCGAGTACGTCGATGCACCAGGGGCCTGGGGCTGTTGCTGACCATAATACGCTTGGCCTAACGAATGTATTAGTAGTCGGCCTAGAACAAAAGCTGGAAAGTGGGTCCTGACAGTATTGCATGTATGCCTGGTATCCGCCATACGGAGCATAAGGTTCTGCTCCTCCGTAATATGCGGCATAGGGGTTAACGTGAGATGCGCCATGAGCCCCCGGCGCCCCAGATGCCGCTACTGCCGCCTGTTGGGGGGGGGGGGCGGAAGGCGGAGGGGGTGGTGGAGAGGCCGGTTGCCCATGACTGTGATTTAAGCTGTGGGGGTTATGACCTTGGTTCTGTCCTTGTGGTTGGCCGTGTCCTGACATGGACGAAGTATAAGGATTGACGTTGTTACCTCCCCCATAATTAAGGAAACGGATAGGTTGAGGTTGCTTCTTATGATCCTCGTACTGAGATTTGACTGAGGTTAGAAGATCATCACAAAGCTCCTTTGCCCTCTGAACTTCTCGTGGATCAGGCCCACTGTGTAATGTTAGTGCCTCACAGCCTAACTTGAATGGGGGATTCATACGTCACATGTAGATAGAGCGGCTCGTCGCTCTCGTGGCCAAGACCATGTTCCATAAAACCAGACCCACGGCCTTTAATCTGCACCCTACAACGTGTCTCCTGCTGAATATGTTTAACATATTGGCCACCATGTCCGACAACGGCTGCCCGAAGGTTAAAGCCTGGAATGGGCTCAAGATTAACGGGAATCTTTTCTTCAGGCCATTTGCGCTAGTAGGGATGTCAGTTAGGTTCAACAAACAGGGTGATACTCCCAAGCTTACCCTTCCATACTCATCCCGCTCAACGGGCTCTGGTGGCTCCCTCCTCTTGAATCGGCGTTCGTCAACAAGATTCGGAAGATCCTGCTTCATGAGCTCCTCAATCTTTGACACAGCTTTCTCTAACCCTTCCTTGGTAGTGCTAGTGATATGTAGGTAGAGTGGTGGATTCTATTGTCAAAATTAGGCGAGGATCGTTGCAAAGTGGTAGGGGCATAGACTCATACCTGAGGAGTAGCCATAGACTTGTCAGGATAGTAGGCGCCGCGGGTGGTAACATCTTTAAGCGCAGAATGAGTGAGTACTCTATACACTAAAGCAAAAAACATGGGATCATATATGAGGGTAAGTGGGTCGTACCGGCGCCAGTTTCCTCTTTAATCTAAACAAGCACGGGTGATAGTCAGCGGCAAGACACCAAAGGGGTTATGCAAAACTATTTGCACATCATGTTTCAGTTTAAATGGCTCCTCCTTGAACTTCAGCTGTGCATAAGTATAAAGACTCGCCGAGTGCACGTGTAAAATACAAAGGGAAGGGAGTAGTCAATAGAGCTCACAACCGGGGAAGGGATCAATGTTTACCATTTTCTGAGTAGCGCCTTTTGTCAGTGTGTATCGGTTGCGAAGGTCATTAACTTCTATGTCTTTAATGTAGTCACCATCTGCGATATACATGTCACTATTGAATGTTGTTGTGCTCGGCGGGCTGGATGATTTTCCGGCGCTCTGTTAAAATTAGCAAACGCAAACCTCAACCATGGAAGGAATTTCCTCACAGAACGGATGGGCGGCACATCTACGTGTTGTATACCGCGCTTCGCTTGAATCTGAGCGTTGATACGGGCAGCTGCAGCAGCTAGTCGATGTCAGATGGAAAAATTAGAGCAAGGTCAGGTGATGCGGAGTGAACAATGGGGTTTACCTGCTGCGGCCGCTGGGTCAGGCTTCGACTCTTTTGCCGGTTCAACAGGAGGGCTCTCGGTAGATCTGCTAACAGAAGGGGGACTTCGGCTTCTCCGGCGATCGTCTCGAGTGGAAGAAAATTGGTTGTGGGGATTGGGAGAGCGAGAGCGACGGTCATCCCAACGAGAAGCGCCGCGACTGCTAACTGATTTCCCTCTCTCGGGTTCCCGATCTCTGTAGTCCCTAACGCGATCTCGGCCGCCATGGGAAGTGCTTCTTTGAGGCTCGTCCCACTTGCTTCGCTTCCTACGGTCCGAAGAGTCGTCGGTCATTGCGAATCGTGTTTGCTAGAGGAAGAAAGTTGAGGAAGGAGTGCCACGCGGAATCGGGTCGGTGTGCGGTGTAAGTTGAGGACAGATAGTGGTCAAAGTTGAGGAGGGAAGGATTGTTGATAGAAAGAGGAGTGGAGGCCAACAGTAGAGGAGGATGGGGCGAAAGAGGAAGGGCGGTAATTTACAAACTGTCTCGACAAAAATTAAAAGCTCCCACGTCTAGCCTTGATTGATGACTCAGCAGATTGAGTCTTTTTGGTGCACGTGAGGGGAAGGGCTTGGCAGCTGGACCATAGGGCGTAAGTGGAAAAGTATGATATGGGGATCATTGGTTTGAATCCTAGAATCTGGGAAAATCCTACTCCTTGTGACTTCCCCACCTCTCCTCCGCAAAACCATCACCCTTCACAAATATCCCCCTCCTTTAATGGCCGCTGTTCGTACCACCTGCTCCTCCCTACTGGGTAGGCCTGCAATCAACGCTTTGTCTCGTGCCATTGGGAGAGTCTATAACTCGTCCTCATCTTCATCCTCAACATCTGCCATATATTACAAGGCTCTTCACCGCCGCGTGAATCCTTTGCCTACGGCTGATCCCCCAGCATGGTCAGCTTCTGCAGCAGTTTCTTCAATTCTCTACGAGACTCCGCTACCTTCGTCCAATCCTCCAAAGCGCCATATCTTGAATTGCCTTGTTCAAAACGAACCGGGTGTTCTCTCGCGGGTTTCGGGTATCCTGGCAGCCAGGGGATTCAACATCGACTCACTAGTCGTTTGCAATACCGAGGTTCCCGACCTTTCCCGCATGACAATCGTCCTAAGCGGGCAGGACGGGGTGGTGGAGCAAGCCAGGCGACAGCTGGAAGATTTGGTTCCTGTTTGGGCTGTTCTAGATTACACTGCAGCACCTCTCATTCAACGTGAACTTTTGCTTGCGAAAGTCTCTATCCTCGGCCCGGAATATTTTGAAGAGTTGCTGGCTCACCACCGCGAGATTACAGCGGAAAATGTAGAGGCACTTGGTGAGCATGGGGTTGCGCCCGGGGACGGCGATTACCACCCCTCTAAGCTTCCAATTTCCCAAGCATTGAGGCATAAACACCAACATCTTCATGCTGTCACTCAATTAACCCATCAGTTCGGTGGAAAGGTGTCTGATATCTCCGAAAATAACTGCATCGTGGAGCTGTAAGAATACTTTATAAAGAACCAATTTCTTTTGCCCTCTTTTTTTCCCTCTACTGACACGTATCTGGGGATGAAAATGCAAGGTCAGCAAAGCCGTCCCGAATTGATGCGTTTATGAAGCTTATTGGGCCGTTCGGTATTCTCGAGTCTGCAAGAACGGGTACTATTTACTTCCCCCCGTGCCGGAATTATACAAGGGAACGGGGGATAACGGCTCTGACTATCTGGATCTAGGGTTGATGGCGCTGCCACGATCTCCTCTACAAACGAGAGCCGAAGAAATTGAAGTCAAGGATGCCGGTGATGTGGTGGATGCTAGTACACTCCCTCCTGGCTAAGCCATAGATACCTTTTGCCTCTTGGGGGGGACCAAATCCGTAATCAAAATCCCCCCTGTCTACTATATCAGCTGCCGACGAACTTGAGATAGACGAGGCTCGAGTTTTAGTATTTCCCAAAGGGAGATCAAATCTTGAGCGTAATTAAGAGCCTCATGTTAGTGAATAGAAAATGTTAACATGCGCCTAGTATGTGTGCGGGTAATAAATTGTATGTTTTTTAAATGTAGACAAAGACTGGCCAAACTGAGCACAAGTATAAAGGGCGCCGGAGGGAAAGGAACAAGGAAACGATTCATACACAGAAGCCCAACTCATCTCAAATGAATGTTTGCTCCTATGGGATTAGTCGAATTGTAAAATATCTCCATCTGCAGCTTGCCAACGCGGACCAAGCATAATGCCTCAGCGTGAACAGCCAGTCTCCCGCCCAACGCTTTCCTCATTGCTTCATACCCCACACCCCCAATCTTCCAGCGCACAGGAATCCTAGGTGTGATTGTTCTTCCTTCCACTGCCGGCTTGATAGCGAACGGTTTCGAGGACTCAATTTCCCCTAATTCGTTACACCGATATTTTGCCGTACCATTGATTGCTTCTACCGTAACCTCGTCTTTGCGGAGCGGATTGTTGACGAGGAAATCGGCTGTGGAAGATATCAAATGAATCTGGGGTCGAGAAATAATAAGTACTTTACTGAGGAGATGCCAGTGCCGGTATCTAGAGGTGCAGATATGCTTACATTCGCGGAGTCAATAAAGGTTGGAGGGGAATCGGATGCCCCGCCGTTTCTAGGCACTGGGAGACGTGGGGTCGGCATGGTCACGTTGAAGTTTGAGAGAAGTTTGGATAGTAATGGCATGGAGGGTATGCTGTTGGTATGTGGGTGTAAAGTGATTGTGGTGTTATAGCCTGCGATCTCTGGTAAATTTGGAGCATGCAGGGGGAATATATTGGTGGAGGCACGTACCAGATACGTATTTGCCAGCGAGACGTTTACCCGCCTCCTCAGCCATGTGGCCCCCGTGAGCTTGTGGATCCCACGTTGCTCCGATAGAGAGGGAGTTTATTCCTGCCATCAAATGTCCATTGACTATACTCGCATTTCCTAATACAAAGCCATCGTACATGATGTGAACGCTCATGTGAGGAACAATGATCTCCCAAGGAGTTGGATTTTCGAGACTTAGACCGATTCCAAGCGTGGCGGACTGCGTTGTTGTATCGACAATGAGTACTTCGTTGACTTTTGGTAACGGCATCTGAGTGGTCGGAAGTCCATCAATTTTTATCTCTCCCGAGGCAGGGATATTCCTAACAACAAATTGCCCAATGATGGTTCCAATTCCTACATCTGTTGATCCATTAATGCCGAGAAATATCGATTTTCCGTCACCCGATAGAAGCTTCCGAACGATTTTATCAAAAATATGGTAATCCTCGATGTCCACTAATGAGTCGCGAACCTCGGCCTGAACGTAAAGGTACTTGGAATCATTTGAGGTTGCTGAACTCGCCGGGATCCACTTTGGAAAATGCAGAGTTCCGAATCTGTGGCCTTCATAAGTTGCGTCTGCCGTTGCCTTTAAGCGACTGACATCTAATGGAAAGGTCATTTTTTGAGGCAGGCGAACTGTGGCAAGTACATCAGCACTCAGTCGTAGTGATGCCTCTGGAGTCCCTTTAGGGGCATTCGGAGAGGGAAGCTGAAATTTAACACCGGACAAGCTGAATGATTTCACGACGCTATCGAAACTGTGCCCGGGAAAGGGGGCTGGGAGAGTGATGGTTTGAAGAAATTCTAGCAGCCAGCTAGGCGCATTAGAGGTTGGAGATTGCGATCCTTGAATGTATACAGTAGTGTCTTTTCCGTGTAGATAGGTGCCTAAGAATATGTCGATCGGAGATGTGTGGGAACCTGGGCACACTGTTACGAGTTCCTCAGGAATATTCCGAACGATTCCAAGCACATCCACACCGACGTCGGTTTTAGACTCAACTGAGAGGTGTGAAGTCTCAGCAGTGGCTAAATTTACTAAATCATCTGCCTTGCACCCAGACAAAAGAATGACAAAAGATAGGGGTGGTACATCGAATTCGAGTGGATATGGATTTTGCAGAACGGTAGAGACGTTGACACTGAGCGCTTTGTGTCCTGGAAGAGTTATTTCCCCAACATCCATCCGGTTAACCTGGAACTCAGGCAGAGAGGGCAATTCTGATTGACCATATGTCAGTCTATTGACCGGGTATTTTATTACTTGTATCTGGAACCTTCAAAGGCCATCTCTTCGGATATTTTCATGGTCCGCAAGTGAAGCAGGCCGGACTTCAACCCTAAATCTGCCACACCGAGCACCCTGATCTTCCCCAACCCCCCAACAAGATAATCGTTGGCTAGGCTACGAACAGTGTCCCGGGATCCGAGTTTGACATCGGACACGAAGTCCAACTTTGTAGTTTGGCCATTCCTAACGGGGAGTACAATTGGTGGGGTACTTGCGGTGACGAGGAGACCGCCATCATAGTCAGGTAAATAAACCTCAACGTTGGTCGCGTCTATCGATATCTGGTTGACAATCCAAGTCCCTGTGCGGCCTAAGCTCCGTACAGCTTGGCCTTTGACACGACTAGCATCCATCTGAACGGACGCTTGCACGCGAACCTTCACTCCATTATCGGTAAAGGAGTCGACGGATAGATGAGTGATATCCAGGACAACGGCTTCTTTGGCATACTGAGCAGCCGCTGCAGGAGCAAAAAATCCCAGCAACAGAACGCTGATTGCGCTAACGCAAAGAAATACTAGAACTATTAGGTCGAGCCTAATTAGTCTTGGCGTTCCAGAGTGCTCAGTGGCAACGGCGTTAGAAGGCCGTGATGGGTCTTCGGCATAGTTAACGGGGGGAGTTTCTGAAGAATTGGACAGAAGAGATGTTCTCTCAGTGGATGAAGCCGGAGCATGGGTGGGGGGGTTTCGTGGGAACATCGTGTGGGGGGTGCGCACCCGTAGAAGGGGTGCAAAGCGAGAGGAGGGACAGTCGGAATGAAATAGGACGGGTGATTTGATCAAGCAAATTGAATAGTGGAAAAATGCAGAAAGGGCGGGAGATGTTACTAACTTTAGGGGTACAAGTGGGGGGAGAGGCAAAGCGAAGAGGGAGAAGGTGTTGGTGGATAAATTTATGGGAGGGCGGATGAGTGAGAACATGGTAATGTATTGTGCTTGGACAAAATTAACCCCGATTCAACAGAGGAAAATCTTTGGCGATGACAAACACACTTACCCACCAACCCTCTATCACGAAAACAAAACAAAAGAAAATTAAAAGATGCAAACACATAGTAGAAATTAATATTTGACTATAAAAACAATCAGTCATCATCTGGCTAATCCCTCTCTCCCCTCTCCTAGCCTTAGGTTCAACACAATCCTTATTCTATTTCTCATATGGGTATCTGAAAACCCATTTTCTCATCTTTCCTTCTCCCCTTTCCACAGGTACCTCATCCCCCCACATTGCCTTCCTTTTCCACATCTCCTTTATCCAATACCTATGAGCTAATGCCTATTTCAACCTCTCTTGAGCTAGATCCTCATTCACATGAACTCTTTCTTATGACTTGTACTTTCTAAAATGCCTTTTTTTTGAGTCTTCTCCTTATTGTCCTACTAGAAACATTGGGAACAACTTGCTCAGCAATGTCAGAATAGGTAGTATGGTGATTTTTAAGAGCTTCTACCACCATAGAATCATCTTCTGATTTGGTAGCTTTAGGATGTCTTCCTCTACCCTTATTCTCCCTACCCTCTTATTGTTCTTTTGCAATTGTGTCTCTAACATTAATGTAGGAAATATTAAGGTAGAGGGAAATTTGCTGATATCTCATTTAAGGCTCATGTAACCTGAGAATCCTTCCCATGGTACACTCAGGGAGATGTGTGGAAGGAATAGGTTTTTTGGCATTATTGCAAAGAATAGGAGGTATAGTTTATTGAAAAAAAGAATTAGGCAGAATGATTTCTTCTTGATTGACTTAGAGCAATATTTTTGGATACTGTTGAGAGTGTGAGGTGATGAAGAGAAGTAGGTTACCATCAATTATTGAATCGGTGTTAATTTTATCAACGTACAATACCAGAATGGTAACAGAGATGGCTATGACAAGCTTGCTTGTCAAATGAATAGTCTCATATGAGAATGATTGAGGAGCAACAAAGGAGTGAGAGTGAGAAGTGGTGTGGGGTTTCTCAGTTTGCAGTCAGACTAAATAGATATTAGTATGATACTAAAAAAACAAAAAAAACAAAATAAAAGACTGGTGAAATACGCTAGTACAAGATCTCTTATTATTGATCAAGTAGGATTGAGGCTTGTCACATGATATCGTAATTGGTACTCAGGTATATCATGAATTTATGGTACAAGGCACTAGTAATATCTCCTTGAATTAGTAAGCTTCAAAATAAATAAAACATTATGAGAATACAGTTGCACCTCACTATCCCAGATAGCCAAAATCTGCGCATTTTGTCCAGATCAGCATGAAATCTGGAATAGTGGAGTAATGCCAATAATATATTTCATAATTTCTCACCATAGAAGTTGTACAAAGTGTTTTTATCTTAACAATCATTCATAACCAGTATTGATATGCCTCCACTTTCATGCTTGGTTGAGACACAGCTTGTATTATCACCTTCCTCCTTATCAGCATCATGCTCCTTACTGCTAATCTAATTATACTGGTATTCCAGATCAATAATAGTCCCTTCCTCCTCACCTCTTCTTGAACTTTTCCCCTCTCCTGCACTATCCCTGAGATTCTCCTCCAGCTCTCCTGGTTACCCGCATTGGGCTTAAAGGATTGGATAAGCGCAGTTTGCTGAGTAGAACAAGTTCTTCAATAGCTAAGGTAAAATTATTAGAGAAACCAAGAAGTATAAGTTACACCTCACAGGTGGTAATAATTGAAGAAGAAATTTACCTAATAAGAGCAGAATTCAGTCTCTACATAGAAGAGACAAGTTGATTGACAGGTATAGTGCTCTTTCCATTGCTATCACATTTCGGAGAGGGAAAAGTGGTTGTTTCAAGCTCATGTACAAATCAAGCAAGTTCCCTAGTATAGTGAATTGTAGTTTCCAATTCAATTAAAGGAATAGGAATAGGCTGTAGTTTATCATGCTCAAAGTTATAATCAATTTTGTCTAATTAATTAGCAGGACAATAAAGAACTCCAGTATTGATCCCACACTCAACAACACCTATTACATCAGGAACTAGATGGTCATTCTCAATGTGGCTGGGGGGTTTGAATTCTTTATTGGTATCATTCAAGTAAGAATTGAACGAATCCTGATTCTGACATGTTTTATTGAGCATTGTCCAGTCTTCTAAAAACCCTTAACGCTGTGCTGAAATGAAGTCTTTGGTAAGGTTTTCCCCAAGGTTGACTTGGGAGTCAGACAGTGGTGTTGTGATTTTTTCCTTTCGTCCAACAGTTTCTAATTGTGTTTGCCATAACTGAGTCCCATGCACTTGCTATCAAATAAATAGCCTGTAAAATGTCAATTTTGAGAGGTTTTTGGCCATGGAGATTGAAGTGTTGAACCATGTACTCTGCATATAGTAGTTTGTAGGAGGCTTTGAAGAAGGCAATAATTCCTTAATCAAGAGGTTGAAGAAAGGAAGTTGTATAACATGGAAGGTAAATAAGCTTGATATTTGTTAAAACTGTAGGAGTTGGTTCAGTATACTCGAGTGGAGAGGACTCAGGGCAGGAATAAGTAGGACAATTATCTGTAGCAAAGGCAATGTGTTATTGTGAAATTCGTATTTTGTCATTGAAGCGACAAAGAAACTCATACTATAACTCTGTTAGAAGCTAAGCTTTCTTGTTAAATCTATAAACTACAGGAAGATTGTCAGGATTGACACACTGCTGACGAAAGTACTAAGGCCTTTCTGCTTATCCTATTACCTAAACCTTTCTCTTATCTGTTCCAGCTTTATTGATAATATGAAAAGTTGTAATTCTTGTTTCTTCATCCTCTCTCCCTCGATACTGCTTACAATTCTCAAGCTGCATATTAGATGATTGTGGCTGTTCATTGAACATAAATCTTCTTTCATCACAATTCTATTGATTACTGAGATGGAAAGGTACTAGCTCTCTAGCTCAGCTCTCTCATTGTACTGGAAGTGGAGCCTGATCTACCTTACCTGATTGGCCATATGTCCGTAGTTGTTTAAAGTTATGTCAATTTTTAAACCACTGCGACCATTTAATTGATATCTCAAATCCATTATGTGGCTCCTCCACTCATGCCTCTTCAAGTGTTGCTTGAATCATTTTTCCTTGAGTACGAATAATCTCGTCAGTTACAGGTATGCATTCATATTCAGCCGCATCCATCCAAAGTGCATAGAAATGCTCAAGGAAAGTATTGTTTTCACTACAACTTTTTTTACTTTGCAGCAATTGCACCGATTAATAGAGTTGGTTATTAGCTATTATCTTTTTATTTTTTCCTTTTTTACTCGCCTTGAGGATATTCTCCCTTTCCCTTAGCTGCCCATCCCTTCAAGTAGTTAGATAGATTTCAAATCATAGGAGGGGATCTATTTATTCCATTAGGGCATTCATTAAGCAGTGCAAATTTAGTAACCTTCATCTTTGGATACCATAAATAAAATAATAGAGATCATATTTCTATATCATCGTCTATTCAAGCTTTTTGCTAGTCAATTTTGTTAGTTGCATTGTATGGACTCGTGATTGTACTCAAAAACTCCACTTTTACATATCCCTGTACTCGATTCTTCTTATACAACTGGCAGTACTATTGACTCAGTCAAGGTGCAAAACAATTTTACAAAAATGCCTAATCTCTTTCCTACTCAACCTTTATCTCTTTTTAGGAATAGGACTTTTAAGTCTACCCTAATATTTTGTTCAACAGAATTAAATTCTATAGGAGCAGGGATAACTTGCTATGAGGTATCATACAAATCTGAATATGCCTATTTTACAGTTCAGTAAGTGCTTTTACATACGATTTCACTACCCTCACTT
>NW_003298755.1:1088838-1099303 GCF_000151645.1 Tuber melanosporum
AATTTCCTAAAAGGCTGACAGTGACATGATGTCTTATAAGAATTTGTACATAGTAGTTAGCCATCTTTTCAAGGATGTCAAGCAAATAGAGTTGTACTTTATGGTACAAAAAGAGAAGACAAGAAGGAAGGAGAGGAGAGCATTGTTGAAAGGACTCGTTTGAGTTCGAGATCACAATTATCAGATAAGAAGAGAATTGAATTTGTGAATGGTATATAATCTTAATAGCTGTATAGGCTATACAGACAATATATTAATAGAATATTACTGATAGGTTCCAAGTAAGGAGGTAAAAGGTATAATGGAAAATTGGTAGAAATTCTTGTTCTAAATTTTTCATAAACAAAGTGGACAGTAGTGTCTATATATAGAGGTTTGCATTCTCTGTTTAAACCTTATATAATAGAGAGAAATAATAGAAAGAAATATAAGAACAATCTTATAAAACTATAACATAAATCAGAGAAACATAAGGGCAAATGTGTTGCCCCGTGAAAATCTTTCGAGATATTCCCATAAAGCATGTGTAAATCAGAGAAGGTAAGAGGGAAATTATAGTAAGTCTGAAGAAATAATCTTAAATATAAAGCCTGAGAAAATAGGTAAAGATGATTAGATATCTTGAAAACTAAAGAAAGTAACACATGTATAATCCTAAATCATTATTACCAAATGTTAATAAAATAATATAAAATATGTCTAGGCTGCAGTAGTATATCTAGTGTTTAGGTTTATTGAAACACTGACTAAGTATGAGAGAATATATGCACTTTGCTGCCAAGAAAATATGATTTTCTTCCAAGCAGTTGAGGAAAGGAGAAGGAAAGTGGGAGAGGATAGTCCAGAGTCTAAAAAGGTAAGTGATAAGGAGTATAGTAGGAATAAAAATGGATGATGAAATTCTTGATTTGTTTCATATCTATATTGCCTTGATGATAGCTTATACATCAGTAAAAAGCTTTAAAAGGCTAAGTATTAACCAAGATATAAAGAGATGTGGCAACTGATCTGATTGTACAACTAGACATAACCTCTAAACTCAGAACTTAACAGCTAAACGCAGGATGTAACCACTCATACCTATCAAAGTCAGAACGTAACGAGCTTTTATAACCGATGACAGAATGCTTCAATGGAAAGACAGAATTTACAGGATGTAGCAAATATAAAGCTTAACTTATGCCTAAGATATAGCAGAAATTTTACGAGATTTGTTCTCAAAAGCATAGAATGTAAAATGTATTCATCTCTCTGTAGGCTATGGTAAAAGATTGAGTGACAATAGAGGTATGGACAAATAGTCAAAATTTTAATATTAAATGCCTTCTGTATACCAAATAGTAATTCAATGGCAATTCATATTGTGAAGGTGTTCTGTACACCATTGGAATACCATTGTCGAGTATGTCTAGGATGCAAAGTGTCAGCCTGTACATCTAGGAATTTAGGACAGAATATAGTGTCAAAGTCAGCATATTATCAGGTTTGCAAGCTCGCTGTAACTCTACAGATAAAGATGCCAGGAAGATGTTCTTTACACTACTGGAAAGCTGACATTATATCGGTTTAGGATACAAGGTGTCAGCCTGTGCATTTAGTATTTAGGATGTAATCTGGTATCAAAGTTAGTACTTTGCTAAGGTATAAAATACTCTGTAACTCTATGGATAATAACTATGGCAATACATTCTTTCTACCTTCAAAAAGCTAGCATTGTATAGGTTTTTGGCACAAGGTATCGGCTTGTGTGCTTACAGTGCCTCACCAGAAGTGTTCATGGTCTGAGATATGTTTATTTGCGGTTGCACCATGGGACCATAGGAAGGGGTTGTCAATGGCGCTTGCACTCACACATGTGTCAGTGGATGATCAACCCTCAACTACTTACACCTCTCAATGATCAACAGTTAATGATCAATGATGTGCTATGTAGATTTTAGAGTAAAATAATAATAAATAATGCTAGCTAATACTTTGTATAACCTCCCCTTGCTTCCAATACTACAGCAACTCAACCAGGTATTGATTTCAACAAATTTTCCCAAAACTCCTCTAGAATTGTCTTACAAACCAAAGGTAATACTTGTACAAGCTTCTTCTTAATAGCTTCTTTTTCTCCTAGAGTATCTCCAATCCTTGGATACTGCTCGTTTAATCACTTTTCAAGCTTAGCCCATAAATGTTTAATAGGATTTAAATCAAGGGAGTAACAGGGGTGTTCTACTAATTCAATAGAATTCTTTGCAAATAATTCTATAATACTACAAGCCTTGTGAATAGGAGTATTGTCTTGCTGAAAAAGAATATCTTCAAGTTACATACTAAAAGAAATCATTTGATGAATTACAGGAAAATGATGTCTTTATAAGAGTCTAACATACCTGGTCTTGTTAATATTATGGGTAATAGGAATCAAAGGACCTTTTCTCTTACCCTAAAAGCACCCCCATACCATAAGTAAAATACCCATATCCTTTTCCTTTTAGTAAATACAGTCTGCAAGCCACTGCCTTCCAGGTTCTCTGAAAATGTACTGCTGCTTTGGATCCCTAGATTTCTCCACACTTCACTTATCACTCCAGATGACTCTCTCAAAATCCTCAGCGGTCCAATTCCTATGAGCTATAGTCCATCTTAGTCTCTTAGCTATATAGACAGCTTTGAGCTTGGGTCTTGACTTGGCTAGCTATTTCTTGATATTGGCATCTCTGAGTACTCTATGCACTATAAATTTGTTAGAGAATCATGTTCTATCACTCAGGCTCAGATGGGTACTAACCAGTAGAAAGAGAAATATCCAGTACATATTTATCCCTGAAATCTGATCTAGTTATTTTCTAGTTGGATTTGACAGCTCGGATAATTGTAAGACACGGTTGCTGGCTGAGAATGCGTGTACGATAGGGATGTGGAATACTATCCAAGAATAGATACTCACATGCACGAGTGAGGAAGCTTTTAATAGTTGACCATGGTTGGCTAATAATTTGAGCAAAGAGAGGAATATTTCAGAGGCAGTGGAAGAATCTGATTATTATGCATTTTTCCACATTGGTTATTTCAGTTCTAGTAGTCTTTGAGTTTTATTTTTTTGGCTTTGATTTATATTCAGATTAGTTAACCATTGGAAATTCAGAAGAAATCAAAATTAAAGAATTATTTGAATAGAGGATGATAGTATCATGGTGTAAATATTATATAAGGTGGGTATTATATGGTCGTATGATTAGTAAGATGGCAGTTGGTGAGGTGGCATTTTTGGTGAGGCTGCTTAGTAAGACTATTACGAACACTTCTGATGAGGTACTGTAGGTATTCAGGATGTAATCTGGTGTCAAATATGCACTTTACCACAGTACAAAATAAGCTGTAACTCTACTGATAATGACTTTGAGAAGATGTTATACACACCGTTGGAAATCTGGCATTGCATAGGTTTCAGAGAGAAGGGGCCAGCCTGTGCATTTAGGTATTCAGGATGGAATCTGGCCTCAAAGTCAGCACTTCAGCAGTGTACAAAATAGGCTGTAACTCTATAGATAATGATGCTGGGAAGATATTCTTTACACAGTTGAAAGGCTGGTGTTGAGTAGGTCTAGAACATAAAATGTTAGCCTGTAGGACCTTGTATTCTGGACGGAATCTAGTGTCAAAGTCAGTACTTATACAAAACCTTGCCAAAATGGACCACTTTCATAACACCCCGTATCTCCATTGAGAGTAATGCCAGTAAGATATTCTTTATACAGGTGGAATGCTGGGGTTGAGTAGGTCTAGTCTGCAAAACCTTATCCTACCTGTCATAGTATTAAGGAAGAGATCTGGTATCAAAATCAGCACTTTATCAGTGTACAAGGCAGACTGTAACTCTATAGCAAGGTGTCATTGGAAAGAAATTCTTTACAGCGATGGAGAGCTGGCATCAGGTTAGTCTAGGCTGCAAAGTGTCAGCATCTGCGGTATGGTATTCTGGATGGAATTTAGTATTCAAGTTAACAATTTGCATAGATATACAATAGGATGTAACTCCACAGATAATAGTACTAAGAAGACATTCTATACATCTTTAAAAAGCTGACATCGAGTAGGTCTATGATGTAAAGTGTTAGGGTTTCTACCAGGGTATTCAGAACAGAATATAATGTCAAACCCAGCCCTTCACCAGCAAACAAAATAGGCCATAACTCTTGGGAAACACACACTTGACCGCTATTATTTGATTTAATTGAAAGCTGAAATTGAGTAAAGTGTTGTCCTATACTATTAGCTTTGAAGGTACAGGGACTGATGAGCAATAGCCATTGACAGACCTGTTGATATTGTGACCACATTGTTGTACAGTTGTCCAGATGTTAAATATGTCGCAGTCTTAGAAAAACTTAACAAGACACTCAAATCACTACTTGCACTAACAATCACAAATATTTCTTACTTTTATATTCTTCTGGTAGGCCATTTTTGCTTCCAGAATTTTCAAAAGAGTAAAATAGAATTTAGTACCACATATCCTCCATTTCTGTAGATATTTTTACATTTAGTCGTAGTATCTAGTAAATATACCGATTGCTAGTATGTGGCTTAGTGTTATGATCAAAACTCTCCACTCTCCTGTGTTGGTACATTAGTAATGCTCAAGGGTGACTGGGCCAAAATGGGAGGTAAAAATTAGCACTTGATTCTGTAGAATGAACTCCTGGTAGCTTCGATGCAACCAGACTCTCCAGACACTTAGGAAGCAACAGGGTACTTAGGATACACAGGGTGTATCAAATGTGAGTAACTGAACATTTTTGTAAGGAGATACAGCTGACACATCTGATGCAGAGTTTGTTTTGTTTGATTTGTTTCCACGAACTTGCTCAGTGTTTCTTTAAACCTAAATGCCAAATATATATTACAAACCTGATATGGTTTGTAAAGGATTTTATATGTTGTGCTTTGAATTAACAACTCATTTGAGTCATATAATGTTATGATTATTGTTCATACATATGAGCTGCCTTGGAGTGATATGGTGTTTACACATTACTTGAATTTTAAGTCATGACTGTTATATTAGATTTGAGACTATTAATTGAATTGGAGTAATAATGTTAAGACTGACTTGAATTATGTACACATGACATGTTTAGGGGCTATGGGGACTATGTGCATGACCTAGATAGAGGTCATGAGGACAAAGAATCTTGTAGTTATATGGTGTGCTACTACAATCTATATAATAGTTAGATTTATATATGTGTTGTGGAAAGGTGTATATGAAGTAATGGGTTTTACCTTTGAGATAGATCTTCCTGCAACTGCCTAAGTACTTTCTTACCTTCCTCCTTTTACCTTTAGCAGTATTCATTATCTAAGATAGTTCATGATGCTAGGCAGACATCTGTATTTGCTCTGTATTGTGATATTAGATTCTGTTATGTGGACTTGGGTTAGGTAGTCCATTTCTGCCCCTGGCTGTTTTCAGGGATCTCACAATACTGGCATCTGGAGCTTTTCAGCATGGTCACTTATGGATCTTTTTCAGTAAAATATCTATACTTTGCTGGCTTTCTTCTACTCACTAGTTTCACCTACAATTGGGTCGGGGGTCTGAGATTGTGTATGGGGATCATGTATATTGTTCTTTGGGTGAGCTCATAATTCTGGTTGTATTTGAATGGAGTCCTTAGTTTCTCATGATATACAATACTCTTAGGGTTACTTGATAACTGTCCTTGTTACTTATCACACTATACTGATTGCATCATTCCTCTACTGGCAATGGTAGTACTGACCCTGCTACTCCTGGTTAACTTTGCATTTCTATAGTTTGAAATCTATGATGTTGGTTATTGCTATTCTAACATTCATGCTATCTGTAGCATTTATGATCATTCTATCAGGTGTTGACCTTGTTTCTGTACAGATGCCTTAGATCCCGAACCTTCTTGCATCTTACTATCACTTCATAAATTTTGCTGGTATGGTATGGGGTGATTGATTGCTAGACTATACTTTGTCATAGACAGGATTCGGAGTCGTTATGGATAGTAGTTAGCAGTCACATCCATTCCTAGTGGTGACAACCTTCTGTTTGTCTCATTTCTGAATCATGCACTTATCCTGTTTGGTATACTGGTTTGAGCTCCACTTTCTCTCTTTCTTTATTATGCCTCAGATAGCTATTGGTGGTAGCTGCCCGTAGGTGGATACTATTAATATGGCTTATGGCTTCAGCTATTAGGCTCTCCTGGTTTCTTGTTATTGGGAGTACTTCNATAGGTACGTGTGATAAGGAAAGCAAGTTAGTCTGAAAACTATGCATCTTGTTGTACTCTGTGTTCAATTGCTAGATTTCCTCTTTGGAGGTTATGACTGTTTCTATACTAGACAGTACACCCATGGGACTCCAGATCAGGTGCCAGATGTTAGAGCCTAACCCTGTATGAGTTTTAGTTAGTTGTTTGAGGCAGGCATAATCCTAATCTAGGATGTGTTATCAGGGTAATTACTTGGTATCATGAGAGCATGAGGCAATGTATTGTTTGTTAACAAAAATAAGCAACTACAACAAACAGAACAATAACTTAATCATACAACAACCACCCCTGTAGTAACCTAAGCATCAAAATAATCAAAAAATCCAAAAAATATAGATCAACAGTAGAAATCAATATTTAGTGTACTATCCATCTGCCTTAATAATTGCTTCAAATCATATCTACTATTGAACCTGCTAGAGAATCTAAAGTCTTTAGGTTAAGAAGTTCCCAACAAGTAGTTATCACCTCCTCAATAGCTTTTTTAACCTTATGGTCAGAGATATTGATGACATGTAGGACAGGATAATGCTTCTGAAGTGTATATTTCACAAGATCCCAAATATGCTTAATTTGATTAAGATCTGGTGAAAAGGCTTGAATTTCCAAGAGAGTAATTCTCTGCCCTCTGAGCTATCTCCTAAATGGTAAATGAGTCTTAGCATTATCAATAATAAAGAAAGCCTCTATCCCCTCAAGATCCTTCTTAATATCCTCCCATATTCATACAAAGTTATATTGATCATAAACCTCAATAATTGATTTTCCAGTTACTCTACCTCCAGCAGAAGAAGCATCAGGAAAAAGAGTCAAAAAGAGATCATGAGTTCAACTATTGTAATTGGGACTCCCTGTCAGACAATGTATCCTGAGGTTGCGACCGTACCAAGATGAATTCTTCTGTGAATGGAAACAAATATAATAAATGTCAAAGTCTCAACAGTTGAGTTTAAAGAAACAAAACAGTAAAACTTAATATAATTAAGCCGCTGCTTTACTCAATTAAGTCCTGATCTTGAGAGGTAGTTGATTTCCGGAGTAGAGGAGAACTGGTATATATTTAAGTAGATTTCATATACCACCAGTTACACCCTATAGCTCCTCTGTGTTTGCGAGCATCCAGCACCCTTGGGCTGCTTAGCCAACCTCTACGGGTCAGATTAAAGATCCTCCAAAGCGAACAAGACTACTGTGTGGTTTGCTGACATTGATGTGACAGAAGTGTTTTAGCTGCTGCATGTACAACATAACAGCAGGGGTAAAACCACTTCTTATTACTAACATGCCTAAGTGGATGCAATACTAACTCTGGAACTCTCTACCCATATACACTTCATCTTCTACAAGCATCAGCTGCTCCTAAACATCTCCTCGGTACTCCTCTATTTCATATCATTCCAGATGATTGCCAAGTAGATTTACTGATAACCTCTTTAGAGGATGACGACTACCAGGTGCTATCTACAGTCAACCCTCCTAGAAGTAGATCTCATTGTGACCTCTGACTAGGGTCCTAAAGTCCACAATGATTCTCTCATACTATTACACTTTTGGGGCAATGGACATCAGTTACCTCACCTATAGGTCTTCTTTAACCTGACATATTGCTTTCCACTTCAAAGTGATATTACTCTGTCAACTCTGGTTCATTTTGCAAGAAGCTACCTGGAGACTGTTCTCTATGTTTTTTTCTACTCGTTATATATCCTACAGGCATATTCCGATCTGATGGATAGTGTGAGTGTATGCGGTGTTATCAGAGATTCTCCACTTATAGATTTTCACAAGGTTTATAGCAACTCCCCAGACTGAAGCCCATAATGGTAGGGACTTATAACGGGGCCGGAGAGGGATGTTAGCGACTACACCTCTAAGGTACAGCTTGTCGAGAGTACAACCGGTGGTACAGGAGTAATCTAGACAACTTGAGATTCGAACACCTTATACAGTCTTATGCGGCAAACAATCTAGTATTATGCATTGACAAAATTACCTACGATTCAACAATCAGTGGCAACCCACAATTCTTCATCACTCGGCACTCTTAAAAGTACCTAAAAAAATTGCTATAAGTCAACCAAGAAGATACCATTCTGCTTAATTCTTTCTTTCAATAAACTATGCCTCCAATTCTTCGCAGTCATGCCAAAAAACCTATTCCCTCCACACAGCTCTCTGAGTATACCATGGGGAGGATTCTCAGGTTATATCAGATACAGATGAGATATCAGCAAATTTCCCCCTACATTAATATCTCCTACACTACTGTCAGAGACACAATTGCAAGGGGACATCAAGAGGGCAAGGAGAATAAAGGTAGAGGAAGATATCCTAAAACCACCAAATCAGAGGATGATGCTATGGTGGTGAAAGCTCTTAAAAATCACCATACTACCAGTTCTGACATTGCTGAGCATGTTGCTCCCAATGTTTCTAGTAGGACAGGAGAATACTTAAAACAAAGCATCTTGGAAAGTGGATAGTATAAGAGAGAGTTCATTTAGATAAGGATCTAGCTCGAGAGAGGTTGGACTGGGTATTAGCTCATAGTCATTAGATAAAGGTCATGTCAAGAAGGAAAGCAATGTGTGGGGATGAGAGAGCTGTGGAAAGGAGAGGAGAAAAGAGGAGAAAATGGGTTTTCAGAAACCCATATAAGAAATGGAATAAGGATTATGTTGGGCATAAGGCTAGGAGAGGGGAGAGAGGGATTAGCCACATGATGACTGGTTGTTTTTATAGTCAAACTCATGGTATTTTTTTTTCCTGTTTTTCCTGATCTTTCTTCTGCTAGAGATGAAGTTACTGGGAAGTCAATTATTGATATTTATAATTATTATGACTTTCTAGGGATATGGAAGAATACCAGAAAAAAGGCTAGAGAAAAAGAGGTATTTTTTATCATTAACAATGCAAGGACTCACTTGCCTTTTAACAGATAGCTCAGAGGACAGTGAATTACACTAATAGAAATTCCTACCTATTTACCAGATCTCAATCCAATTGAAAATATTTTGTCTCTAGTGAAAGTAAGTTTTACAAGCACTACTCTGAGCTATATCTTATGAAGAGTAATGTTAATGTGATCAAGAAGGTAATATTAAAGGCCATCACTTATAGTTGAAAACTACTTGACTCAAAGGTTTTTGATACTTTTGCTGTATCTATAGTGGATAGAATTGAAGCAATTTTACGACTGATAGATGGTATACTAAGTATTAATTTCTAATATATCTTTACGTTTTTTAACTTTTTTTATTTGGTTTTCATAATAGTGCATCACTAGGTGAGTATGGTTGTCATTACCGAAGATTTTCTTTTGTTCAATTGTGGTTGATTTTGTCCAAGCACTATATCAATGAATCTTGATTAGAATATCTTCACTGTCCCCTTATGCAAGTTATTACCACTTATAATCGAAAAGAATATTACTGAGTCTTGCTAAACCATCTCTGTTTATACTATAAATTCTTGCCTATATTGCCTTAACACACACTAGGATTGGCTTTCACATACACCATGTTTACAAATAGTAGTTCAAGTACCTAGTAGTTGTAGTACAATTGACCTCCATACTTGAATCATTGGTGAATAGTGTAAGTTATTATGATTTGCTATAATTATCAACTTCTTTTATATCTATAATATCATAATATCTAATATAAAGGTAAATTATTAATATCAGTTCTCTTACTGCAAATATTCAGCAAGTTCTCAGCAAGCAAGCATGTGGTAGTTTACAACAGATTAGGCACAGTTTAGGATATTTCAAATTATCAATCTTAGAGTCTACCTTAAAACATCTCTACAAACAATTAAAGTACAATTTTAAAAGTTCTTTTAAAATATTACTTTATCCTTCAGCTAGAGTGAGATCTGCAGCTTTATACCTTCATTAAATTGCAATTAAACAAGAAGAGAGCTTGGAGAGAAAAAGGAATAATCAAGAAATTCTAATAATTATCATATATCCAATTTATTAAGAAAGGAACTTGAGTTAAGAGTTGTCAATTCAAGTAGCTAATACATGCTTATCACTGGATAGATTATGAGGATAAGAGATTAATTATATTTAACCTAGAAAGATTCTAGCCTCTAAGTAGGGAAAGTACTCTAAAGTAGTCCACTAGTTAGCTGATAAAAAACAACTTTAGTTATGAAAA
>NW_003298755.1:1101013-1119131 GCF_000151645.1 Tuber melanosporum
TAACTGGTACAAGTACCCAGTTAAGGGTTTTGTTTTATGTTTTGTTTTAAGTATGATTTTGACACTTGGTTTATTTTAAGTATTGTTTGATACTTGATTGTGTTATATGTTTTGTTTTAAGTATCATTTGATACTTAGTTTTATTTTATCTTTTTTTTTTAAGTATCATTTTAATATTTAACTTGTTTTAAGTATTATTTAATACTTGATTTTGTTTTATATTTTGTTTTAAGTATCATTTTGATACTTAAGTTTTTAGCAAAGAATATCATTTAATATCTTTGATTAGTTTGGTTAATGCAGAATAGGTTTAAAATACAACGTGATCTAATGATAGAAAAGGCAGACTTCAACAGAGAGTACTATGTCAATATACTTGGTTAAACAGTTACTTGTTTCATTTTTCCAGTACATCTTCGAAGTCTCATTTACTTTACAGCTCTCGCCTCATCTCTAGAAGAGTAGGCCATCTGGCAACTATTGCACCTTACCAAGAAATGTGATTCGCACCTGGTAATCAAGTTCTCATACTAACTATGTACAACTACAGGCAAAAATTACCACCTACTTCTTGTACATCCTGTTTGTCTAATGCACAGAATGCTGAAATGCTAATTGTAATCCAGAATATAGGTGGGCATGGCAACCAATGTCAGGATGCAAGTAGGCTCAACATGATGCAGTAAAACACCAGTAGATCTGGTAATCAATGTCAGAATACTATCTTTTAAATACAGAATTCACAGGATACAGCCAATATAAAGCATAACTGATGTGTAGGTTACTGAAAAATGAGCTTTAGTTTTGTACTATAAAATTTATCTTTATAGGTTACAAAAATTGAGTGAGGAAACAGGAGCAATTCAAAGTCTAATAGATATAACACACTGTATATCTATTAATATCTATACCAAGGAGATATCCTTTATACCATTACAAAGTTGGCAAAGAGTAGATTATTGCTATGAAGTATGAAGTACTTTACCCAAAGAATATCTGATCATTAAAGATACTGTAACTACTTGGAAAGTCACATCAGGCAGATATTCTTTAGTGTAATAGAAAGCTGAAATTGAGTAGAATGTTGTTCTATATTATTAGTTTTAATTGTATAGGGACTCATAAGTAATGGTTGTTAACAGAACTGTAGTTGATATTCTAACTATAATGCTGTGTAGTTGCCAGTATCCGTGTAATAAACACTTCACGGTCTTAGAAAAATACTCAAGTCACTACCTACCTGAGCAATTACAACTATTTCTCACTTTTACATTATACTAGTAGGCTGTTTTCACTTCAAAATTTGTCAAGAAACTAAAATAACATTTAGTACTACAAACCTTTTATTTATATAGAGATTTTTAGATTTAGTCATAGTACTAAGTAGATATACTGATAGCTAGGATGTGGCTTAGTACTATAATTAAGACTGTCTGTAGTCTTATGTTAGGATATCAGCAAGGATCAAGATTGACTGAGTCAAATTGGAAGATAAAAATTAGCACATCCTGGCTTAGAATGAACTGCTGACAGGTTAGATGCAACCAGATATTTAGGATGTCCTAAATGTGTGGGATGTAGGTAACTGAATATTTACTTCAAAATGTACAGCTGATGCATTTGATGTAGGATCTTTTATTACCAATAACAAATCAGGAAGTAGTGAATACTACTTTTAGATGGCTAACAGAAGGGGTTACAGATTGTGCTTGAACAGTGGACTTTGGCCTTCAGATTATTGTTTCCACACTTAATACACGATTCCTTGTAATAACCTGGAAACTACTAAACTTGATACTATTTACTAATGGTACATATTGCATCCATACTCTATTATCCTCACAACTAGACTTTCAAGCTCCAAAATGTGACCTTTAGAAAGCTATAGAGGCTTCAGGATAAATGGTATTTTTTCTTCATTATATCATCATACTAGTAGGCTGAAATTTATAGAATATTTTAGGTTTAAGTAAAGCTATATTCACAAAGTTACTATGAATACATATTTTCCACACCTACTTGTATTATTTTTCTGAATAATTAGCTTAAGTTTACTATAAGTTGATTTTTAAATATTATCAATGAGTATTACACATAATAGAAGCATATAGAAAGAGTATTGCTTATGATCCAGAAAAATTTAAGAGATAAGAATTTAGGAAATATAGCTCACATAGGAGAATGACAGAGTCAGAGGTCTCCATATTATAATTATTATTCTATGATACTAATAGCCAGTTTCCCTCCTATTTCGCTGTCATTCAAAGTTGGGAAAAGTAAGAGTGATACCTTAAAAAAAGAAAAATTGTATTCTTCTGCCACAGCTTTCATAGTATTATATTCAATTATATGGTTTTTATTATATCTTTAAATAAGATATAGAAATAATAATTCACAAGTAGACTCCATTCATATATTCTTGCCTCCTTCAACTCAGTTTAATTGAAATTCAATAAACTGATTTTACCACCTACACCAATTACCATGTCAGATCTGATTGACTCAATGGAAGAAAAAGAGCTCTTAGATTGTAGCCTGGAATGGCTTGATGAAGAGCCTACTGAGAAGGCTAGTACTGCAGCACGAATATTGCATGTCCAAGCATCATCAATCTGAATGCGTCAGTTTCGTCAGTGTAATCAAGAGCATAACACCCATGGTATTCTTAATTGTCATGGTAGAAATAATGTTATTTTGACAGCAGCACAAGAGAAGACTGTTTTTTGTTACTGACTTGAGCAGATTGAGATAAGATTTGGAGCGACACCATTAATCATTTTGGCAGCCATCTGCAATCTTCGACAAGCAGAGCAACTCAGCCTACCATCACAGGAATGGTTCCAGCTGTAGCTTAAGAGTAATCTAGATTTCCATACAATTAAGACACAGCCTATCGCCCTTGTCCAAATAGTTAGCCATACAGAAGAAGATCTTCAGAACTTTTTTGTTGAGTATCAAAATACTCTCTCAAAATATAGAATCAGATGAGGAAAATACATCTTCAATATAGATGAGTCTGGTGTACATGTTGGATGTCCCACTGGAGAAACTGTCATTGTTCCAATAAAGGTCAAGGAGCTTTATACGGCAAGTCCTGAGAATAGAAAGTCTGTTACAATTATTGAGACTCTATGTGCAGATGGTAGTCGACCATTACCACCTGTTGTTATCTGTCTGGGAGAAAAGATTATGGAGAACTGGCAGTGGTGAGAAAAAGTGTAGTTCACACCGGAGGTTTCATGAGACTACACAATACTCACTTTTGCTTCCCACACTATAACAACAAAATATGTAAATACAAAACTTATAATCTAGGTTAATCATATTTTCCTCTTGCCTCTTGTACTTAATTGGACTACCTCGAGCATGCCTCAGCTTCTCTAAACGCTTTGGCATACTGTCCACCCACTTGGAGATTCGTGCCCAAGGTAGCCGGTTCTAAACCTCCTGCGCAAGAGCAATGATTTCTTCACGACTGTGAGGACTCTTACTAGGCTCCAGGCCAGCTCTCCTAAATTGGCGTTTCCAAAGTGACCATAGATTCTGGATAGGATTTAGATCAGAAGAGTGGGAGGGCCATTCCATCAGTACCACGCCCATCATCTTTCTCCACCGGCATGTTTCTTGGGAAGTATAAAAACTTGCACTGTTCTTGATAGTCATACAACCTTCACTTCCACCTCCTAATTTCTCATATAAAGGTACAATATGGAAAATAAGGATGTGGCTAATGCAGACTTTGGAATTGGGTATAGTGGTTTCTTTGCTAGTTCTATCCTTTTTCTGAATTGTATGTACTGGAAGAGGAACCATTTAGGAGTGACCTTTAGCTGTAAATGCACTCCAGAATCTGATTGTATTCGTATCTTCAAGGAAAGTAGGGGCAAGGTAGTTGATCTGATCAGCAGTGCCAGCAGGATGTCGAATATAGGTACGGATCTGCTTAGTCGGGCTACAGTTGACATATACCTCATCTGTATAAACATGGTGTTTCCACCAAGCTACCTCACATTTTCGATATCGCTATTTAAAAATGCATCGCTGCTATCTTGATCTTTCATCTAACCAGGGTTTCCGCCATGCGATATGGACATAGAGGTGATTTTTTCGATGTCAAGTGCCAACTGTATGGTCACTCACTCTGAGTTGCAAATGCTGAGTAATCTGAGCCAAGGTTGCATGAGGATTTCATTTCGCTAACTGTAAGAGATATTGCTCATCAATCTCACTCAGCTTCTTGTATCGGCCTCCATGTTTGGTGCGCCTGATTGTACCTTTTTTCTTCCATCTATCATATACCTTCTTTGCACCACGGGCAGTAACAGGAAATTCACACTCAATTTCCTGCCAGGACACCCCTCAATTATGGGCTTCGATAATTCGAGCATGTTCAGGGGTTGTCAACTCTCGTCTTTTACTATCAGCATTGAAAGGCATAATGCGGTGAGGGCGTGGTGGTGGAAAGAAGTGTTTGGTGTTGTGGTGTTGTGGCATGTGCTGAGCCACTGGTGTGAACTCCACTTTTTCCCACTACTGCTAGATACAAGATACCTTGAGTGGTGCTGCGGTAATTGCACTATCAGAAACAGGATAAACAAATGAGAATGTTGCTCACAAATGGCTTGATCACTTTATCAAGTATACTAATGCTGGCCTCAATGAACACTAGCGCATCCTTCTATTCAATAGACATGTCTCTCATCGTACTGATGAGTTTACAATCAAGTGTCATGAGAACCATATTGTTCCCTTCCAATTTCCTTCTCATCTGACACATGTCCTACCGCTGCTAGATATTGGAGTATTTCAGCCATGGAAGCACTATCATAATAAGGCAATTCAACATGCACTTCACTCCATTGATATTGATTATACTATTTCTTCCCTCTTCCATGACTTGAGTTCTATCCAAGAACAAACCTTTCAACCACATACCAGCAAAAACTCCTTCAAGAATTCTGGAATGTTTCTGGTTTCTCTTAAGAATGCTTTAAAAAAGATGCACTACTATGATAGTAAAAGGAAAGAACAGTCAATTCCTGTTGATAGCTAAAATCATGGTAGTCAAGAAATTGAAGATCTAGTTATAGAGGCATCAATGGATGATATGGAGAAGTTGGAGCTACCGAAAATTCCCAGCACATACTTTGAGTACCAGTGAGGCATAGGAGAGTGGGTTGACTGAGCTGAGAGTTTTAGTCCCACTTTTAAGAAGCGATTTCACCAATGGGCTAAGGATATTAAGGTTGTTCTAGCTCAGGCACAACTACAGAAGGAACAATACCGTTCTATTCAAGCCTGAGTTCTTGAGAACCAAAGACTTAAAACCAATTCCCACTACGTAGTGCAAAAAGGAGGTATGATTAGAGTTGATGGTACCAGACTTCGGAAGAAGGAAAAGGAGGAGATGGAAAAAGATACTGCAATTAAGCATATGAAGAAGAATATCCAAGTGGTTATGAGTAAATCCAGGAGTGAACTAAACTGTCATGGTATTAATACTCAGAAGATGGAAAGAGACAGAGAAAAAAAGTACAAGAGTTGTAGGTCAGGGTGGGATTGTTCCAGCTGAGTTGCTAATCCCAATTCCTGACCCTGAGAAGAACCCAAGTCCAGATGACCTTGTATTTCTTCAGGCATGACCAGATTTAATGCAGGATCTGTTGCTGCTACAACCAGCAGGAAGTATTCCTGGTAGTGTGATTGATACACAATTATAAGAGATTGAGGAGGACATGGAAGTAGTTGGAATTTATAGAAATGGGAGAGAGATTAGTAATACACATTATAGTAATACTAGTATTGGAAGTGAAGGCGAATATTTAAGTGGTGAATGAGATTCTGATGATTCTTCATCCATATCCATTGACTCAATTATAGAAAATAATGATTTTGTTACTTTAAATTGAAACTTTGTATCCTCTTAAAAAAAATAATGTATCTAATTAATACTAGTATTGTGAAGGCCTGTAAGTGGTAAAAATGAAAAAAATTCAAAAAGGTTTAAAGTGTCACACTTGCTTTGGCATCACACTTGCTTTGCTCAATAATGAGCGACAGCGAAATAGGAGCAGAACTGGCTATTATTTGGTTTATAAAAACATTCTTTCAAATAATATTAATTGTCTTTTTATAATAGTTAGTATCATTTAAAAATTGATTAATAACCAGTTAATAAAACAGATTATAGTATTGATATCATCATATTTTTCACATAAATAACCGCATTCTTCAGCAAAAATAAGACTCACTTCAGGTGCTCAGGCTCTAAATCCTGACACCCATCACATAACCTTTACATCCCCCGTATCCTGTGTATCTAGGGCTAAGTTATGATGACATATACACCATGGATGTCCAGCACTGCTGACTCTTCTATAATTGTATCCTCAGCATCTCTTATTCAGCCACATGTTCTGCTTACATTCCATGACCATTCTGTATCCATTTCCTCTTCTCATTGTTGTTTGAGAAGACTTCTGCCTTGATAACGTCCAGACACCTGGCTTATGTCACCTTCTCCATTGGCGGGCACCAGGACCCATGATAACCTACTTATATGTATCTTGTTCCCTGCTCTGTATATATATATTCTGATTGTATCTCACATCGCCTAATATCTAGTTTCCCAGTCTCCTTGCCCCTATCTCTTCTGTCCCTCTCCTACATCTCCTAATATTTCACTATTGTCTTCTTATTACCATTAGACAACCCACTATAAACACAATATTTTTCCTATAATTTGATACTGAGTCTGGCTATCAGTTACCCATCCTGGCCATCTGGTACTCCACTGCCTCAATTGCAACCCAACCCCCCATAGTGTTTTTAATTACGTTTTTAACGTCACAATATAACTACTAACTTGTTCCATGTATCTGTTAATTTCTTGTACTGTTAATTACTTGTATATTATTTCTACATTCTGAGTCTGCTTACAATCTTTTAATCTAAATTGCTAACAGTCCCCTCTCCAAAGTATTATCTCAAGCTTATTTAAAGTGGACTATTAAGGATTCATCAAGCTACATAGCTGGTGCCTCTGATTTGTCAATATATCTCATTAAATGTCAGTAAATCTCTCTAGCTACTTACCAGCGATTATTGTTCTGCCACTGGGATCAGATTTGCCATGTCCACTATGGTACCTATGTCTGCAATCACAAACCTTCACTCATTATAATTTACCAGCAGTGGTATAGTAACCAGATCGTGCAAGTCTAATGGTCCTACTATGTTAAGTATGCTTAATATGTGAGCACTTGCCAGTCTACATACTCTATTTTTGTGTTGGTAGTCTTGGAGAATGAAGACTGTGCAGAGTTTTCCTGGAAGAAGTCTGCTCAATAAGCTATATATTTGTTTGCTACTAGTTTGTACCCAAACTCAACTATTGTAACTTGTCTGATTTCAGACAAGGTGAGTGCCAGTATACTATGCTCAGTGGATATCATAGACCTTAGTTTCATAGAATGTTAAAATAGAAATTTTCAGTTAAGTCATTTGTTTAACAGCCAGAAATCAAAGTATGCCTAGATCCTCTAGAAGGCAGTGCATAATATGCAGGCTCTGTCTGCTATATTGACTTAATTCTACATACAGCCAGTTGGCAAAAGTGTTCATGAAACCTCTCTCAGGTGACTAAGCTACCTCCAGCCTCTCCAAAATACCAGCTTGCAATGAGGATGATCATGATCATGACGATTTACCCATTGCGACCAACCATTCATACAATTTCTACCAACCAAAGTCTCATTTTCACAATTAATTCACTTAATCTTTTTTACTAATAGTTAACCAATCTAAAAATTCCAAGCATATAGCAAAAACAAGACTCCTACCCAAAATCTCCTCTAGAGAAATGAGCTTTACAGAGAAGGGCATAATAATCACCTTTTTCTACTACCTCCGGAATGTTGCTTTAGTGACTCAAATCATTGGATAGTCTTGAACAACAGTTAATAGCTTTCTGGTCTGGACATATGAGCGTCGATCTCTAGAAAATATTCCTCTTTCACCGGTTGTACACCCATTTTGAGTCTTCAGCAGTATTGTACAATGATTAAGGCTGCCAAATCCAACCAGAAAATGATGAGATCTGCATTCAAGGATAAATATATACCTGGTATTTCTCTTCATACAGGTAAGTCTGTGCTACCCTAAGTGATATGATATGATTTTCTAAAATATTTATCTGCAGTAGACCGAGTACTCAGAGAGACAAATATTAAAAAATGGCTAGCTAAGTCAAGACACAGGCTGAAGCCAGACTATGTTGCTAAGAGATTAAAGTGGGCTACAGTTTATAAGAACTGGACAGTTGAGGATTTTGAGAAAGTGATTTAGAGTGATGAGTGTAGTGTGGAGAAATCCAAGAATCCAATACAACAGTGGGTGTTTAGAGAACCTGCAGAGAAATGGTTGGCAAATTGTATACATCCAAAGGAGAAGGATAAGGGAATATCTCTCATAGTTTAGGGGTGCTTTTTGGGTAAGAGACAAGGTTTCTTAGTTCCAATTACTCAAACTATCAATAAAAACAGGTATATCAGACTCTTGAGAAGGCATTTTTTCCTGTTATTCATCAAATGATTTCTTTTGGTATGCAAGATATCCTGTTTCAGCAAGACAATGCTTCGGTTCATAAGGCTTATAGTGTAATGGATTAGCTAGAGAGAAACTTTATTGAATTTGTAGAACACCCTCCTTATTCTCCTGATTTGAATCCTATTGAACATGTATGTGTTGAGCTTAAAAAGTGATTGCACCAGTAGTATCCAAGGATTGGAAATACCCCAGGAGGAACAGAGGCTGTCAGGAGAAAACTTGCACAAGGATTACTATTAGTTTGGGAGACAATCCCTGAGGAGTTCTTTGAGAAGTTGTTGAAATCAATTCCTGATAGGATAGCTGCAGTATTGGAAGCAAGGAGAGGTTATACAAGGTATTAGCTATGTCATTATTTAATTTATATTACAAGTACTTTAATATTCTCATGGGTTGATCGTCCACCACCAGTGTTGATTGTTGATACCGAACATTGATCGTTTGCCTATAGACAACTCCAAGGTTGTCCCACTACACATCCCAGGACCTACTCTGATGCAACCACAATTTTACTTTGTCTCAGATCACGAACTCTTCTACCGAGTAGCTGTACATATCTTTGTTTGAGGTGTCTAAAACCTTACAAGGACCTCCAAGGTTGGCCACTTTATGAAGACGTCCTTTCTATCCCCTGCAACAAAAGCGTAGTGGAGATTAATAGCTGGTTTTTTGAAAAAGTCTATGATGTCTACTAGAATATCCACCCTAGAATGTCATAAGCTAACTAGGTTCAAACATCTCATTCAGATTGAGTAGTGGTCCACATAGTTATAAAGGATCTGTCTTGTAGTACCACATTTGTTCAAATATTACCATTCATCTTTAATTTGTTTCTTATGTGCTAGTTTACTATACTTAGTAGAATACTATGGAATGTTACTAAACTGTTACACATCTCTTTTCCTTGTCACCATGTAACCTCAGAGTATACTTTTTTGAGTATAAAAAGATCCCGAATATTGTGGAAAAGCTTGTCAGGCCATATTTAATGTGTCTAACCAGCTGTGTTTTCTAAGAAATGCTTGAACTCATTCCATCATATGCTTGCATATTGCAAGATGACCAGTATGGAGTAAATCTGGCTGGTGCAGATTGCTAGAGGAAACACGAGAAAGCCAATGAAAGATATTGGCCTTGATCTTGATACTGAGTGCATTAAGAGTGATGGGGATGTTACCAGCCAATACCCCATCAAATACAGAATGCATTTCTTGCCCTAGGGCCTCATATTTCGCATAGTCTGCCAGTGGGTACCTCTCCAAGGCGTTCGATCCCAACATCTCTGTAGGCATCTCATATTTAGGACAAGTACTGGATTTTAATTCATGAAGTGTTACAATTTCCTTATAGTCCATATTGTACAATGGTAGGACAGCGGTATAGTCATATCTGTAAAGTCTTCATACCTCGGCGGCGCAACCACACAACCACAACACCTCTCCATAGAAAATTGAAAAAAGAAGTTCAAACAACTCAATTAAGAAAATTATATGAATAGAACTAATAAGCCTTATGAAAATATTATTACTACTTTGTATGACCACCATCTGCATCTAGTACAGCCTGTATTCTCTCAGGCATCCTATCTATCCACCCATCCAACTTCTCTTGGGAAATTAAATCTCATTCCTCTTTTACTGCCTGAAATAATTCAGCAGCACTGTGAGGCCTCCTATCCAACCTGGAGAATCGATTTCTGAGGGCTCTTTTGAGCAGAGCCCAAGTGTTCTCAATAGGATTGAGATTTGGTGAGTTAGGTAGCCAAGACAATTTTTGATAACCACAGTCTGACTGCAATTTTCTGTTTTCCTCACTACCATGCCAGGAGGCATTGTCTGCTGCTAGGTAGATGTTATCAGAAGGTCTATCCAGACCTTCTATAAAAGGGATGAGATATGGCTGGTGGATTTCAGTTGCATATTGGTGGGAATTGAGGCCAAGTCTGTCTCTTTTACTGGTTCTTTCTTCCTCCCCCCTCTTACTCACAAGAATTAACTCAGCCCTGTAACCCTTCATGATTGCAGCATAGACCCCAATACTAGTCCTCCCAGACTTAAAGCTAGGCTTCAAGTTTTTTTCTTCTAGCTCTTCACCAGGTCTCACTCTGACCTTCCTACCAGGAGGATTTAGATCATAGATAATGGTGGCTTATTCCACAAAAACAACCCAATTCCATGCATCCCTCCAATTCCTCCTTCTTCTAGCAAACTCCTTTCTCTTCTCCTTCTGTTCTTTCCTCCAAAAAGGTTTTTTTCTAGGTATCAGAAGCTTAAAACCAGCTTCTAATATGATCTTATTCACAGATGTCTTTCCCAGACCAATATTCGCTTTTTTGGTAATGTCACGTAAAGCTAAATGAGGCTCCGCATCGATAATGGACTTTACTATCTTTCTTTTTTGAGGGATAATTGTTGTTGGTCTTCCAGATCTGGGAGCATCATGGGCCTTTCCATCTCTTGATTCAGCTCTTTTGACTACTGATTGAACAGTTACCTTAGAGATACCCATAACCTTAGAAATTTTATTATACCCCATATCAGTATGTTTATACAGGACGTAGATTTCCTTATTTTTATCTTCTCTAGCTCTTTGGGTATGTGGGGGGGTCATGGTAGAGGTGGTTATTATAGGGAGGGAGGACAATATCATTGCCGCACCGGGGTATGAAGACTTTACGGACACGACTGTACACTCTTTTACTTAGCTATTAGCACTGTCAATTGGTAAACCAACGAACGCAGCCTATTATAACAGCTTGAATAGCAGGTTGAATAGACTGTGTAGTATCATAGCATTTATCTGTCTCTGGAGTTCTTTGATGAAGAAGGACTGTGAAGCATTGGGTAGAACAGGTAATAGCAAAACAAGTAGGTCTGACCACATATCAGGTTTATTATGCTTATTGGACAGAAAACTTCCTATTATGACAAATACAGGAAACACCTTCTTCTTACTACAAGTGTCGCTGATGTGCATCTGATTAGGCATTCCAATAAGCAGAATAATAGTTACAACAAGTCCAAGTATTTTCTGACATTAGTTTCCTGTGTTTCGTCAAAAGCGGTGCATATACTATTCGTTCTATATCTGGGTATCCCACTACCAGTTGGCCATATTTATTTCCCAATATACTCTCTGTCTACTGAAATCATATTTATATCAGAGGTCATAAACACAAAAGGCTTACTATGCTATCGGCTAAATAAGATATTAGATACAGTCTAACTTTAGAAGATTGCAGTAGATGGAAGCTAAAGTACTTACCACATCTTCAAATTTACCTTCTGCTGTTACAAATATGAACTATACATCAGATATAATTCGGGCTCGTGCCTGGAGCATCCGTAGCATCTAATCCATAGGGTACTCAGAATATTAATCAGAAATTAGGATGCAATGTTACATCTTAGAGACATCAGGATATAAGAGCATTTTCACTGAACTCAAAGGGCACACCCAGATCCCACAGTATATCCTCTCAGTGTAAGCAAATGAAGTACTACATTCTCCAAGCAAAGCAGGATGTGGTACTACATCTTCTAGATGTAAAAAATAACCAAATAGGCTTACCTTTATAGCGATCGGATCTAAGTCACAATTGAATTCGTATATTAAATAGTATGATTTATTAAAACAACTAATATACATCTGGCATTACAAGTAGAACTTTACCAAAGAGAATATGACTTCTAAAACAAGTGGTAGCTCTACCAATATTACAGCCGGATAGACACCATATGTACGATTGGAATGCTGGCATCAAGAGAATCTGAGCCTTTCAGTATTAGATACCACATCCTATGAACGCCCATAGAATCTGGTGTTAAAGTTAACACTTTACCAATGTAAGTACTACCTATGAAGCAAGCTGTAACTCTATCAATATTGCAGGCGGGTAGATGTTTTTTGCACCATTGGAAAACTAGTATCGAGGATATCTAAGATGTTTAGTATGGGATATTGCATCCAGAGGTCACCCATAGAATCTGGCATCAAAATCTGCACTTTACCAAAGTAAATACTACCTATAAAACAAACTAGAGCTCCATCAATATTATCAATGAGTAGCAGTATATTACACCATTGGAAAGCTGGCATTAAGAAAACCTAGGATACTCAGTACACGCTGTTGTACAAAGAGGGTGCCCATAAAATCTGGTATCGAAGTCAGCACTTCATCAAAGTAAACACAATCAATATAAGAAGCTATAACTCCATCAATATTGCCAGTGGGTAGATGTTTTTTATATCGTCAGAAAGCTGGTGTTTAGGAGATCTAGGCTGTTCAGTATGGGATATCATGTTGAGAGAATGCCTGTAGTATCTTCTGTGAATGTCAGAATATGATTGGTAGTTGTGTTGTATGTAGTATTAGTGTAGATGATCTAGAGCACAAGCGTGTTAGCAGTGTGCCATTATTGTAAAGTCACAGGCAAGCGACAGATCGACCACTGGAGTAGAGCTATTACTTGAATTGGTATCAGGATACACTAGCATGTGGATCACATCTGACATCGCATTTGTATATATATCGGAGTCCTGTCAGGTAGCTCCTCGTTATCCAAATGCCAGTATTATTTCCATAATTACCAGGATACACCAGCATGTGGATAAGATGCAACATCGCATTAGAATACAGTAGTGTCCTGTACGGCAACCCCAAATTATCTAGATGCTAACTTTGGTTGCAAGCAGAGCATAGGCATAAAGGATGCAGAAGGCACAAAAGCAATATTGGTTATACCTTGACATAATACAGCGGTACAAGATGTATATTATCTTTTTATTGCTTTCAGAATTGAGTCAGCATTGGTGGTTTTCAAGTGTGTGCATCGAGCTATACCAATATTTGCTGAATTACAGATGCCATTAGAAAAGTCCTCATTGATCAACATCTTGAATACATTGATTTGTAGGAACCAGGATGTAAGTTTGAAATACCTTACGCCAGTAAATAGGGCCCAGGTGTCCTCTACAGCTTTCAGAATTCCTCTACAAATCCCTCTACTTCAATAGACTTCCCATGACCTAGATAATATGCTGTCTTATCAAGTGTCCCAGATGCGTCGACCACATGGGGAGGTCCCACATGAAACTCATGCTCAGCATTATTGTTAGCTCAATCTTGTTCACAGCTAAGGAGGTCAAGGGCTAATTCATAGTCAGAATGTGGGTGATTACTATGGCACTACAGGCTATCATTAGTAATTCCTCATCTTGTAAGTCATGAATACTCTTTGTTGGGTGAGTATATTGTATATATAATATAAGAAGAGCACTATGATCAGCATATTCTTCGGATATGTATTCTGATATTGGCTAGTGCAGTTGTATTTAGGCTGATAAAATGAATATTTGGCAGACATTGTAGGACTCGGCTTGCTAGATTTTTGAGATACCAGTAAGTACTAACAGGCATAAGAGGAATATCCACATTTACATGTAGGGACTCTAATGATGGCCTGTGCAAGATTTGGACAATCTGATAAACAGCTAGCTTAAAGGCTTGAATATGTATTGCGCAAGATATCAGAAAGCATGTAAATGAAATAAAGACTTCTTGAATATCTTAAGAGTAAATTGCTAATAGATTTTAAAAAACCTTTGTTTTACTGACAACACAAGCGAATTAGTTATTTAAATTAAAGTGATTACAATCTATGAGAGGTTATACCAGGCATAGTATTCACACTTCATACAATATTCAAATCCACCATGCCTACAATATTCCTACTCGGAACAAATCAGACAACATGCCCCAAAATTACAACAACATGCAGTATATCCACATGCTTATTATTCCAAAAGAACACATTCCTTGACTGGGACAGGTGTACCAGCTTTCTGAAATTGCTCTTGTAGGTTCAATTACAGTGGTGAGGCCTAATAGTCACAAATTCGGCTAGTATGAAGCCTGACTTTGCTTCACTTATGATAATCCATGCAGACAGCTTTATGGAGTATGGCGAAATACTGTCTTAGTCCGAATATTAGTAAGAAATTATACTAATATCAATATGTTCCCTAACAGCTATTTAGGAAAGATTTTCAATGATTTGAGGAGACTGCAACCAGCATGCATTGCCAATGTAATAGTGGAGCTCTATGATGTGTCCTGCAGGCTCCTGATCGAAGACGCCATCCTTATACCTATTAAGAACTGTGGCCTGAGGTTAACTAACTTGGTTCTGAAAAAAGGTACCTGTCAACCTGTTTCGAGTGCTCTAGTTATCATCTATATATACTTACTCGTAGGACAGGTCGTACTACTGCCGGATGCCCCAGCTTGATAAGCTAGTTAACATACTATAACCTTCAATACTGAAAAATATGCCTAGTAATGATGGTGGTCAAAATAACCAGTATGACAAAAATGGCCAGTCTGGAGACAGCGATGGAACTCTTCAAATAAGTGGATATCAGGTTAAGGAATAAGTTGGAAAAATGTCCCAGCTACCAAGGTGGATCTTGACAATATAGACCTTAATGAGACATTAATGCACAAAAAATATCGAGTTCAGGAATATAAGACAAAGATCACCCAGACTGCTGAAGAGGATCCCTATTATCCAGACCTTTGTGAGACCTCTCTGCCTAAGCTATATCAGGTTAAGAAATCTAAGAAAACAAATATCCAGGCTGCCAAATAGGTTCTTAACTATGCAGACCTCTACCAGGCAACTATACTTAAAGAATGTTGGGGTCAGGAATCCAAGGCAAAGAGGGTCCAGGCTGCTAAAAAGAATACTAATGATACAGACCTCTGTGAGTCACCTATGTTTACAAATGTTGGCTTTGGAAATCCAAGGCAAAGAGAGCCCAGGCTAGTAAAGAGGATCCCGATAATGCAGACTACTATGAAGCACCCATGCCCAAAAAATGTTGTGTTCAGGCATATGAGATGAAGCGAGCCTAGGATGCTAAAGAAAATCATGGCTATTAGAACCTCTACGAGATACGTATCTAAAAAGAATGTTGTGTTTGAGACTCCAAAATTAAGAGAGCCAAGGCTGCCCCAGAGGAGCCTAATGATCTAGATCTCTATGAGGCACTGATACTCAAAAAAATGTCAGGTTCAGGACTCTGAGAAAAAAGGTACCTCGGCTGACAAACAGCATCAAGGTTTTGCCCTCAAACGGTATATATTATTTATATTAAGCAGCTAAATTGCTGTTTTAGTACACATAGTCAAGAGAGAATAATAGTAGAAAGGTCATCTGACTATCAAACAGTTTATTAGCAACTATCGCACATCTCTGAAGTTCAATTTGGCGAACTTGATTTCTCCAATATTCATGGATTGTGATCTATAATTTTGAGAGTACTACCAGTATAAAGGATTCGCTATATTTTAGACCCCACAGGCAAAAGAAGCCAGATACTCCATCACTGCCCTGTACAAGCACTACCCTGCTTGAAATTCATATTTATTGACAGAACTAAAACAATGCATACCTGGATGTTGTCAAATCTAGTCCAGTAAGACCTGCTTGATCTCTTTTGATATTATTACTATAATCAAGCTGATTCCGAGCAGGAAATACTGCAACTAAGAAGGTAGACCTATTTTCGTCCAGAGAGGATAGCAGATCTGACAGGCCATATTGATCCAATGATAGGCTAAGTGCATCCCAAGGCACCTAGCACCAACACTAAAGGCCATAGTACCAAGAGTGATGATGATCTAGTAGGAGAGGTCTATGACCAACATACTGTACCAGGGACATTAGCCAGTACCACTTGAAAGTGTGTTTCATGGATATTCAAGTTAGTACAAATGCCCAAGACCCTCAATTTCTGTAAATAGGGTACACAAAAAATCTAAAAAATGTTACTCAGAGGAATGTTTCTTTAATCGAAAAAGTTTAGTGTATAGTGTAAAGTCTATAGTATAAAGTCTTTAGAATTAGTCTGAGATGTGCAACAATTATCCTATCATAGAAGACCTGCGTACTCTCAAGATGTCTCTTAGTATCATGATTTTTGTGCCAATTAATATTCTTGGCATTATAGGACCCTTCTTGGTATCAACATTACATATGGCTCAAAAACTCTGATTAGGTACCTCATGGGACGCACCAGTACAGATATCAGCACCTTGAATCACCAGAACAGTAGACTCTGAGGACAGTTTTTATATCTTGATAAGTTTAGTATACAGTATAATGTTGGTGGAATTTCACTTATATGTGCGACGATTACAAGAAGATATGTGATTAAACTCCTGTATGACTACATGAATGTCTCTTAATATCTGAATTTGTCTGGAGGTTAAATTCTTGGCATCACATGATATCTCTTAGCATCCACATTACATGTGGCTTAAAATCTTATATTAGTCACCCCATGAGACCCTACTAAAATACATATCACTACTTAAAATCTCAGTGTAGTATATACAAAAGTACTTGAAGAACATTTCTAGGTCAGCAATAAGTTCATTAGCTAAGTGTATAATATTGATGGTCAATGTGTGATAACTGTGGTATCATAAATATATTTTATTATTTGAGCCTATATCAGTAGAAAACCCACTCTTGGGCAAAGTTGTTGTTAGCAGAAAAGTACATAGCAACCAGAGTGACCCGCAAAAAATATTTTGAGATAGCATTAGTTTTATAATAACACAAACTTTAAACTACTACTATACACTCAAAAAAGATTCAATAATTTATTTGAATGCTGTACAATTTAGTTTGATACTTCCGCTACAATTCTATAAACTTAAACCTTTTAAAACCAACTAAACTACATACCTTTCCTTGCCTTTTTGTTTTTAGACCCAAGTGGATGGCCTCTACTCTTTGGAATATTAGTTGAACTCTCACCTTCTATACTTGAAACAGCTGCTTTATCATTGTGCTTATCTCCTATATCTTCTATGGTTCTGGTAGTTGGTCCTGAGTAGGATGTAGTTACATTATCTGATTGCTTAATTCTTCCAACTTTGACTAACTGAACTTGTTGAATAATATCATGTGAGGGCTTAGTATATAGCCATGTAGATTGAATATGCTCTGCAGTATAAGAGCTGTACTTACTTCATATATCAAACCGCTTCTCAGGCTTCAAATCAATTGGCTGCAGATCTCTTGGTGCCAGAGTACTTATTTGTTCCAATGTTATCCCTGACTTAGTAAGATCAAATCGCTTCCACTTATCTAGTGGAAGATTCTTTGCCAATGTGGTACCTGAGAATTCCTTAAGAAAAAGGAAGTTATGAAAGCCTTGAATTCCTTTTAGTGGCTTGAAGAGTAAATTAAGTGATTCTTCCCAATCAAAGAATACTCCATGATCTGCTCCATTATCAAAGAGATTAACTGGTTTAATCATATTATTGGGGGTAGAACTTGCCACAACTGCACTATAGTCCCATGGAGTCCAGATATTCTTTCTTAAAGTATTGTACTTAGCTGTTCCAAATCCATGATCCACTGAGTTTCTAGTGTGACCTTTAACTTGAAAGCAGAGTTCTACACTGTCTGTCCACCCCTGTTGGACTAACCAGCAG
>NW_003298755.1:1119726-1123182 GCF_000151645.1 Tuber melanosporum
CGTGCTGAAGTCAGCATGTCTCTCGCTGGGCTACCCAACAGACGGGGGTGCAATCTCACCTTGCATTCTGTTAGTTCCCTCAGGTGAGCGGAGCTTTCCATTTAGAATTGTATAATGATCACAGATATCTTTAGCAGGAGTTCAGATACGCATCTTCTTGAATCTTTTACTTCTCTTCCAATATCGGTCAAAGCTAGCAAGCGATATAGACTGTTCTACTAAACTTGTTTTTTTCAGTTCAGCATGCAGAATACGTAAAGAATAAAAGGAATGAAGTAAATATTGATTATCTAGCTCTACTCTGGTAATTATAGTCCCATCCTGTTTATATTGCTTATAGGACCTAGTAGCTACCAGCTTACCATAATCATTTTCAAGCTGCAAAAGGAATGATTCCATACAATTCTTGGCTTCTTTAGTCAAGCCTCTATTTGAGGGCTGTGTGGTATGCTTATGGATTGAAGGGCATATTGACTTACCTAACTTCAAGTAGCCTAATAATCCATATACTTGATACTTGCCTAAAATCCAGTACCAGTAAAAAAAAAGAACAGCACACTTGACTAACAAAGGTGATTACATACTTATTTCGGCTCATACGCTTCCTTAAATCTATTTCACCATCTTCCATCTCTAGAAAGGATCTCTTATTGAATTTCCTAGTTCTCTGCGGCTTTGTAAATATCATAGTACTACCCATAAGACAACTTGCTAGCAACTTACACTGCTTTGTTTCCATAGCACAATTGGCATTCATCCAAGTAAACCATTGCATATAAGAGGCCTGTTTATGACATTCTCTCTTGCAGGAACAAGCCTCATTAATCTTAGAAAGGTGAACTCTATACTTACCTAGTTGCTCTGAGTACATTTGTTTAATATACTCCTCAATCCTCTTTTGATTAGATTTACTACTCTTATCTCCTAAATCTTTATATTAGTTAGTAATAAATAATACAACTAGGATTGAAGACTTTGTTTTCTGTATAAAATTGCTTTTTATAATTAGATAGTATACATATCATGTATGCTTTCCATCTCTTCATACTCAGATTCATACTCAATCTCTATCTCATTTTTCCATCCATATTCTTCACTTGCAATTGAATTACAGCTGGAGGCTGACTCATTTGATAATATCAATAGCTCTGACATTGTTGTAGCTGTCTTGAAGGGTTGTTGGATCTCTATCGCCAAGTTATCATTCACTCAGGTAATTCTGTTACAGAAAGCAAGTAGTATTATAGTAATTTGACATGAATTATCATATCTACAAAAGTTAAATTAACTTTGAGTAAATGTTTAATTGATCATTAAGTTAATACTCATAGTAAAACAATACCTTTTATTATATTTTCACTGTAGTTTAACTAATACTACATCTATCATAACATATCACTCATATTATATAAGCACAATCTATTGGTCACATGTAACCGTAGCATTAGAAATACAATTATTGAAAATATATGCAACCAAGATGAAACAGAAATAGTGCAGTAAGGAATAACCTTTTTTTTAATAATTATTTGACCACAAGAATCCCAGAGAGCAAAACTTATTTTACATGGCAAAAAGTGAAAATCTCAAAATTTCAGTTTTTCCTGCATAAAATATGCTACAGAGGTCATTAGGTGACAAATAATATTTTCTGAGCTACTGAACATATACTCTAGATGTCTAGGTAGGTGGCTAGGCTTAAATAAATTATTTGTAGTTGTGGCCTGTGAGTGGGTTTTCTACTGAGACAGGCTTATTTGTTCCTGTCTTGCCTTTATATTAATTGCCTGAATAAGAGGTGGCTCACATGGCCCAGTCTGTATTCTCTTCTCTCTCCGCTCTGTAAGATAATATTTCACTTCTGTATCCCAGGTTGCCTTATCTAAGTTCTCTTCCTCTATCACAGCAACATCGCAATTTCCTAGCCCTCATTATTTAATCTTATTTCTCTCCCTCTGTCCAGGCAGCCTCCATATTCCTTTTTCACAATCCTGGACACAAACTTCTTTCCTTCTTACCACAACTACTTCCTCCTACTACCACCACACTTACCTCTTCCAACTTGTCTTTACCCTTACTTTATCTTCTTTCTCCTTGCTCTCACCCCCCTGACTGAGAAAGAAAAAAAGGGTGAGAGAAATGGTACACTCTAAATCACAATGGCTATCAGTGTTAAGGTAAACTTCCCTCCAATCATTCACCACCGAGTTGTATTAATATAAACTTTTTACTTAGGCCTCCTCCAGCTGATATGATGAAACCAATGTCTGAAAAGGCAAATAGCCCTTCTTACATCCTCTTGGAAGTGATATGAGAGGAAGGAAACACCAGACAGTACGTGTAAATTCTCAAGAGAAGTTACCATTTGAGTCGGCAGTCAAGGACTTCTAGTTAGTGAATATTGTAAGTCATAGATACTTGTAAGAAATAGATACACTAACTCTTCTAGCTTAATCAGTGGGCACTATAGTGACATACTATAGGCTAACAGCTGACCTTCAAGTAAAATAAAAACCTGCATCCTAGACATTCTATGTGTTCAACATAAAAAACACAGAAGCACTAACCATGATTTTGGATACATTGGGACATTGTAACCAAATACAGGACTTAGGTGGATGTGGCAACCAAAGCACCGATATAACAGGAGGTAGCAAGACGTAAATGGAGGTAACATGACACACCAGGATATGGTAACTAATATTAGAATCAGCCAGTAAATATAGAATTCACAGGAGACAGCCAATATAAAGCATAATCTCAGCTTAAGTTATTGCAAAAAGAGCTTTAATATTGTACTTTATAGTTTAACTTTATGGATATAATGACTAGGTTACAAAAGTTAAGTATGAATACAGAAGCAATACAAAGTCTACTAGGTATAATAGGCTGTATCTCCACCAATACCAATTCTAAGTAGACATTCTTTACACAGTTAGAAAAGACTGTATTGAGTAGGTCTTGGATACAAAGTGGCATCTTGCACATTTTGGTACTCAGGAGAGCATTTGGAATCAAGGTTAGTACTTCACTAGAATATAAAGCAGGCTGTAGGTCTATAGATAATTGTACAGAAATGGCTTGAAATACAGTATGGGAAGGCTAGCATAGAGGGAGTATTGGATGCAAAATGTCAGCCTGCATGAGGAAGTATTTAGGATATACTCTAGCATTAAAGTCAGCACATAGTCCAAACATTAGCAGAAATGACCACTTTTGTAGTAGCCTGTATCTCTACTAATAGTAATTCCAGGAAGATGCTCCATATACATTTGAAAAACTGGTATCATATAGATTTAGAACGGAAAATATCAGCTGCTCACAGCGGTATTCAGAATAGAATTTGGCATCAAAGTCAGCATATAGTGAGAACCTTTCCTGAAAAGACGACCTTTCTAATATCCTATGTCTCAACCACAAAAACAGATCGTTACGTGGCGACGCGTGGAAAGTCAA
>NW_003298755.1:1123994-1130857 GCF_000151645.1 Tuber melanosporum
ACCGCGGATTTTCACACCGATGTCCACGGGCGTTACCGCACCTACATCACTAAAAGGCTGGTATCAAGTGGGTCTAGGCCACAAAATGTCAGCTTGAGCATTAGAGTATTCAAGACGTAATCTGATATTAAAGTCACTATATAGTCAAAACCTCTCCAGAAATGACAACTTTAATAAGAGCCTGTATCTCCATCAATATCAATATTAGGAACCCATTCTTTTACTGTTAGAAAGCTGACATCGCATAGGTTCAGGACACAATGTATCAGTCTGTATTTCATAGTACTCAGAACAGAATCTGGCATCAAAATCTGTGCATTGCTAGTCTATAAAATAGCATGCAATTCCTTGGAAACTGATAGAAGATAGATAGATATTCTTTAATGTAATAGAAAGCTGAAATTGGGTTGATTGTTGTCCTAAAATATAAGCTTTGATGGGATACCAACTGTTTAGCAATAGTAGTTAACAGATCTGTTCTTGATATTTTGATAGTAATATTGTGTTGTTGTCCAGATGTTAAAAGTATTGCAGTCTTAGAAAAACTTAACAAAATACCCAAGTCACTACCTGCCTCAACAATCACTACTATCAATTTCTTTTACATTCTACTAGTTGGCTATTTTGTCTTCCGGATTTTTCATGAGACTAAAATAAAATTTAGTATCAGCCATCTCCTATTTCAGTAGATATTTTTAGATTTAGTCTTCAGGCTAGTATCTAGTGAATATACCAGTGGCTGGTCTGTAGCTTACTCATAGTACCATGATCAGACTGTCTGCCATCTTGGGTTAGGATATCAGCAAGGATCAATGTTGACCTGGCCAGATCGAAAGGTGAAAATTATCACATCCCACTTACGATGAATTATATACAGGTTGGACACAACCAGATACTGATAATACCCAGGATGCAACAAGATACTCAGAACACCAAGGATGAATGAGTCATAGGCAACTGAATATTTGTATCAGAATATACAGCTGACACATCTGATGCAGTGTGTTTTGTTAGTGATGGTTTAGGTTTCAGAATCCTTACGCAATGACAGCTCTCTATGGAGCCTAGCTTAAGCGGATTGGTACCTATATGGCAGTATACTCCTAGGACCTCAGTCCACTGACCAACTCCCAATTGAGGATGGTTATGAGTTCAGCCTGGTTCTTTCTACATGTCTCAAACCAGATCTTGCTTGTTCAGAACATGCACTTGGCCAATGTTGTTGGAGACTTCAATTATCAGCTCAACATCTCAGTCTTGGATATGGCTTTAAATATCTAATGATGAAAGACAGTCTTTTTGCCGAGCATGTCATGATGGTGATGGAGAACTACCTTCTACTAGGTATCTTCTTCACACTTTGTTTAATATCCCGTTGTTAACTTACTTTGACCACAGCCTAATCTAATTGGTCCTCTCCTTATTACCAGAAGACAAAAAGGCTCCATATTGTTTGCCAATCAAGTACATTGATTAATGGCCACCTATTTTTTTACTTCACCTATTATTCTGCAAACTCCAGTCAGGGGGCGGACTGTAGGTCCTGAAATCAATGCGCATTAAAAATATGCTCTACATAGTCAAGGGACAACATGTGAAGGAGGAACTTAAGTACCCCCAATATATTAAAGGGGTATCTGGTCATGGTGAGTCCACTGAGTCTCTCCTACCATGGGAGCTCATATTTTTATATAAAGATAATGGTATCTGGTAGTGAGTTCTTGCTAGCGCTATCAAAGCCCTCTGGACGTTATAGTCCTCAAGCCGCGTCTAGGTAAGGAAGAGGACAGAGACCAGACTCCCAAGCCTGCTAACTGCAAATATCTTTATTTTGACCATGAGGTCTGGGATCACTGCTGGAAAGTAGAAAATATCAGAGGAAAGGCAGGCAGAGACAGGAAGAGAAGAAGGAGTGAGAGGAGATAGAGGCAGTAAAGAAGCTGGAGGCAGAGAAGGTGGTGAAGGTGAGGCAGAGGAAAATTAGTCTACCAGGGAGGGCTCTAGAGAGGAAGAGTAGTATCAGAATGTCCTGCGCTCTTCGGATCACTTGTCTCGGTAATTCAAGAATTCTGTAACACAAGTCTGCATACTTGAAATTATTATTGACAAGGTAAGTTCCTAATTCCAACTAGATTTCATTTAATACTATCAAGAAGTACCATAACTAATCACATACACAGGATGAGAAAGTGGACTCCCTAGAGCCTATAAGATGCCATTGCCCCACCTAATAGAAGGTAAAATCTTAAATCCAACCTATTATTAATTATCATGAATTAAACTCTTCAGCTGATCTCATTTATAGGATGAGGTATTGGATACCTCTCTCCTCTCAAGAATCTCGCCTACCACCTGTCTAGCTCCTGTTTCTGATAATGTAAGTTGCTACCCCTAATCCTACCAGGACTTTGTAGCTAATTACACAAATATAGTGAGAACCTATTTGCACCTGACTCTTTGAGATCCTATCACTCAATCTTTCTAACCTCCTGACCAATCCCCCTGCCCTCTCAGCTTTCTAAGTCAGAGGACTACAGATCCATCAAGGAGCTACTACAAGAAAACTCCTAGAGGGCCAAGTACATCTACACTCCCCCAATAGCTACTACTCCATGAGACTCCAGACTGCACTGGCATACCAGTTGCTGTCTTGGTTTCGAAGAGATACAAAGTACAATATAACTTCTTGGTTTTGCTCCGATGCTAGTATCGAAATAATAACTACCATATCTACACCAACCCCACTTTTAATTCCTCAAGTACCCACAACCCTGACCATTTAACAAATTCTATTATACACCACAAACTACAATACCTTGACTGTATAGCTGCCCTATTCATCCACCAATACTACAAGTATCCTGTTGATGCCTACATTCTCTCCGTAGTACCACTACTGTAATTGAGATTGGAAAATCAAAAATCAATAATTGCTCAATCTTCCTTTTCTTGTCTTTACTTTGCTGTTCTTTTTTTATCCATTTTATTTTGTCCTTAGTTTTGCCATGGTTGGAGGGAAACTTTTAATACACAGTTTATTTAGCTAGCAGGAGAAGCTAACAATATCATTGTATACCCTCATATCACTCTCATTCATTCCCAAATAGTTCGACCTCTCATACCTTATCATTATGATAGTTGTGATGGCTGTCTGAGCTCCTTCCATGATTATCTTCATACTGATGCGTTCTGCATCTCTCATATCCTTCGTCCTCACATTCTTAGTCGTTAACTGTCCAGGCCTGTACCAACTATACAATTTAATAGGCTAGTGAGCATTACTTGAATATAGCTAGCATGCTTTCACCAATTCTGATTCCATATCTGGAGATTAGATTAGAAACTCCAAATCCTTTCTTTGTGTGGAGCGTGTCTCACAATAAATTGTGTCACTAACTGACACCAATTATAGCTAGATCTTGCAAAGCCATATCTTAGCAAAACCTTCATACCTAATTTAGGCTTAAGTTACCAATGCTTGAGGATATATACAAATAGATTGCAAACTTGTACATAATACTCAAGTTGAACAAGCTCAAAGAAACCTGATTTAGTTAAAACAGATTTTACTGACTTATTTTCTATAGTGATACTTTCATTCAGAGTTGTTGTAACTGGCTTGAATCTTAGGCCCAATGATAATCAAGATTATCTAGACTACAAATACCATGTTGAACCCTCAGATACAAACTTCTCCTGGTAAATCATTGGATTCTATAATACATAATATGTAGTAATTGCAACAACCAAAACATATAAAATATGTCCTAGTGGATAAGTCCTGACATGTGAGGAATGACTGAGCATTGCAGCAATACCTACCTAGAGGCAACTCGAGATTCAGACAATTTACCTGGTACATTCTGAATTGTATCTTACCTGATAGTCACTAAAGAGTTGTAAGATGCCTAAATAATATCACTATAATACAGGCTGTCAGCCAATTGCACGAGTAGGAACCTGAGTAGTCATAGATGCGACCAGGGACTAGACCTTATAGGATCAGGAAAAATAATATGTACAACTCAATCAAGCAAATACAGTAGTTCACCAAGCAACTTCTCAAACTATCTTTCATTATGTTGTAACCCATCTCCACCACTATTGGCAAGCGCACAGCTAGAAAGAGCCCCAAAGAACCTCTGGAGAAGTACAATTAAGTTCTTGATATTGACAGAGCCAGAGACTGAGCTGGCGAGATGTGAAATTGAAATAGCTCATCTTAGGTACTCTAGTACCAAGATGTATTAAAGCTAACCAGGATCCGATAGCATAGAATGGATGTAAAGGAGTCTCTCTATGGGAAGATAGATCCCGAAGTCGAGACCACACCAAGATGTACTTTGCTGAGAATAAATATAATAAAGTTTCAAAGTCTCAGCAGTAGAGTTTGAAGAAACAAAGTAGTGAAACTTAATATTGTTAGTAGACAAATTAACCGCAGATCAACAGAGAGGGAAAATTTTCAGTCATCATAACAACACACCACTATGAAACCCATTATGATTAAAACAATGGAAAAAAATCAAAAGTGCAAGTATGGGATAGAATACATAGTAAAAGTTTATATTTAAGGTAGAGAAAGTGTTTTAAGTGGTGTTAAAAGTATGGGGTGGTAAGGAGTGTTATATGGCTATCAATTGTTGGTCTGTGGTTAAGTTTGTCCGCTAACAATATCTTTAAAGCACAGCTTTACTCAATTATATTCTGAGCTCGAGAGGTAGTTGATTGCCAAAGTAGAGGAGAACTCGCATATACTGAAATAGATTTCATATACTGCCAGTTACTCCATAATATTACTATGTAGTCATGAGCATCCAACTCCCTTAGTCTATCTAGCGGACCTCCACAGATCAGACCAAAGATCCTCCTTAGTAAACTAGACTACTCTGTGGCTTGCTAACATCCAGCGAACAGAGGTTTTTTAGCCTCCACATCTACAATGCAAATTTAGCAGTAAAAATACTTCTTATCGCGCGCATCTCATTGGCGAGCTGACATACCTCAGCTGATGCAATACCATTTATAAAACTCTCTACTGATATACACTTAGTTTTCTACAAGCATCCACAGCCCCTGAACATCTATCTATCTGATTCAACACTATTTCATATCATTCCAGATGATCACCACCTAGATCCCCTGCTTGACCCCTTTGGAGGAAGACTACCAGTAGGTGCTATTTTCAACAGGTACTCCTAGAAGTAGGTTTCATCGTGGCCTCTGACTAGTATCTTAGAGTCCTTAATGATTCTCTCATACTATTACTCTTTTGGGGTGACAGACTTTGGTTACTTTCTCTATTAGCCTCCTGTAACCTCACATACTACTTCCCACTTCAAAGTGATATTACTCTATCAGCTCTGTTCCATTTTACAAGAAACAACCCAGAGACAGTTCTCCAGGTTCACTTCTACTCGTCATATATCCTGCAGACAGCATCTGGTCAGACAAAGAGTGTGAGCGTATACAGTGTTACTGGAGCTTCTCTATTTATAAACATTTACAAGACTTACAGCAACTTACCAGGCTGTAGTCCATAACTTTAGTAACTTATAAGGCCAGAGGAAGGTGTTAGCTGCTACACCTACAAGGTACAGCTTGTTCGGAGCTGAAATAGTTGTGCATGAGTGATTTGCACAATGTGTGATTCAAATACCAGATGTGGCCTCGCGTAACAAATAATCTAATAACTTCCTCCAAAGCCCAGCATCCTAAGTTACTTTCTAAAGATTGTCACTTGGCTCTACAGCTGTATAACCCATGGCCCAAGACTAGGAAACTCTTGTCCGAAGGTAGGGTAACTCTACCTGAACTCACCGTCAAACAATTCTGAGTAATTTCTAAGTTTACTACTTGGGTTACCATACTCAGTAGGGTAACCACTGCTCCTTACTAGTATCATACCACTGTACTTCTTAGTATGGTATAGCATATCAGACTAAGGTACCTAACCAAAAGTACATCTACTTGGTAGACTCTAGTCTACCATCATTCCTACTATAGTAGTCTCTTGAAACCAGTATAGGCTTTGGTTTGGCTAACTGTAATAGTACTCTATGGAGTCTCATTACAATGGAATACCAAACATGATTCAGAAGTCCTTGATATAGCCAATACCACTTCTACATCATAATGTATAGCAGAAACTAAAGTTGCTAAATAACAGTGAAACTATTGTACTAGTTTGATACAGATTTCAACTAGTGCTGGATTGCAAGTTACTGGTTCTGCCTCCTGGATACTACCAACTCATGGGAGAATTCATTATACTATGGCCAGCATTCTGCTAGTCTTTCTGTCATCTGAAATTTAATGAATTTTATTGCTGCTGAGCAGCTGTAGTGCTCCTATGTCTAGTAGCATAAGTTCTAATCTAGCTAGTCACGCAAGTACTCCATATCAGGACCAGTAGTCAGTAAGTAACTTTCTGAGCAATTTAGTGGCAGGTGCAGAAAGACCTATCATAGAGCTTGATAAGTTCCTTATTCTATAATGTAAACTGTTTAAGCACTTATTTCCCAATGTTGTTACTTTGGGAGGCCAGGTACTTAGCACTTGAGATATTATGGTACAGATAGATGGTGGGACAGAAAATATCAAACAGTCAGAGCATTGCATGAATTTAGTAGATTGACTCTGGTGGGCGTACATGATACAACTTAGAGTACAGTACTAACATGGAGAAATATGCCAAAAATACTCAGATGTATGCTTACAGTTTGTATACTCTATCGAGAGTTACTTTAAAAAGTTATATAAACTGCCAGAAAAGCCAATATCAATGGCTCCGTGTGTGGATTATCTGCTGGAATGAGACAGGTTTATGCCGAAGTCGTCCGACCTCTCATTAGATGTGGAAT
>NW_003298755.1:1131007-1152073 GCF_000151645.1 Tuber melanosporum
ATTTCCATAAAGTATTTCATGGGAAAGAAAATGTACAAGATGGTAGATCATAACTTTCTGGTGTGAAGCAATGATATAATAATCTGTTTGACATGTGTCATAATCTATCATACACTATACACTCATTAAACAGGTATATATCAGGAGTTCAAGAACTTCAAGCCAGAGCTAGTCAGGTACAATACTATACAAATATTATGACAGATTATAGGCGACTGCAGTACTAACCTTTTATCAGAGAAAGAAGACCTTTTCATATAGCAGAAACAAATAAAGGCCAACTGCCCACTCGAGATACAGGAAATAATTCTAAAAAGCATCTATAAGGCCATACAGAACAAGCTAGAGCAGGTTCACAGGATGCAGCATGACCAGCACAAAGAATGTGCCCACCATTGGCAGGCCCTAAAAATAGAGCTTGTAATTTGAGTATATAATTGGACATCGGAACAGCCTGTCCCACAACTGACCAACTAGCCCTTTTTGGCCCTGAAATGACATGGTTTAAATGTAAAATTATTGACAGGAAATGGATACTTCTTTTGATTACAGACAGATGTTAATTGCCTACACCCTGGTATTTCTTGAATTGGATTCTGCAGGCCCAAATTATTCACTCCAGCCAACTCTTGACCTGATGAATGATAGCCCCTTAAGCCCTTCCATATCCAGTTGAAACTCACTCAGCCTTAAGGTATCTTAGGAAGTCCAGGAGTCTTAGATGTAGTTTTCTCATAGTCAACCAAACTGACTTTAAGGAGTGGGAGTTGCAATAGATTAGAGGTGTGGGGAGGAGCATGTAGGAGTCATGTAAAGATAAACAATAATAGAATCCATTTTTTGAACTCTGAAGTCATGAAATAGCCTTTTGCATAAGAAATACTATAGGCAACATCAGGCATGGAAACAACAGAAGAAAGTATTGTCACAAAGACTACAAGCTATAGATACTATCAGGAATCATGTGTCACACCTGTAAGGACATCCTAAGGATATTAGAATATGAGATACCAGCATCTAGGTAATACAACAATACTGGAGCCAAACTAGGACATATTATGTCAATGTCCTGGTGGGGAGAGTAGTGAGTAGGTAGAATCTAGATGAAACAGGAGGACACTATATGATGCCCAGCTGACCAGGTAAGAGTTGTGTTATCCTCAGTGGATGGGACAATTACTGGTATTACTAGAACATCAGGGAAAAAGTCAGCTTAAGATAGGGAGAGGGAGGCAGAAAAGGGTGACAATAGGAGTACAGGGCCAGGGATCAACTATTGTCAAAGAACAGTTGTGAAGGATAGGATGTTGTCAGGTGGTGAGACTTTAAGATCAGACATAGTCAGGATATACGGGATACAGAGGTAGGTATCAGGACAGCGTGAGAATATAGAGATATATACAATCCAAATTAGGATATAACATGTGTGCAACATCATGTCCTGGTTAATATTGAGTCTTCTGAGCATTTCATATGTGAGATGGGCCTGACACATAGGACACAGGTAATAGTTTTTGCCAATATTACTTTTGCCGTTGCATCTATAACAGTGTTAGGAATACCAGGATCCGATACTTAGGAAACACCCTATGTAGGGTAACCCCACTTGGAATCAGAATCTCAGGTCTCCAACACCCTACTCTGGTCCACTTATGGGGCCTGCAGGTCCTCATACATATCCATCTCAGTTACATAGCTCAATTGAAATATCACATGACTCTTCACCAAAGGTCACATATTCATCTCCTGTTGTCGTCAAAGTTATATCTTGTATTGAGTTATTTTTTACCAATACTTCTTACAACTGCAAGGCTCACTACACAACAACCAAGTGCCTCCAAATGAAGGATTATGATTCTATCCTATAGGTGTGCTTCTCCTCTACACAAAGGAAATTACTGGATAAGAATCTATAGGTTGGATCCAAAGATATTGAGCTTTGAAGTTGGCAACTTAAGATGGTTGCATATGCAACTTCTTGGAGTCATCTAGAGCAACTAAGGATTGCCTACAGAGAGATTATCTGACAATCCAGTAGAATATCTTCCTGCGAATAAGTAGGAAGTTCTCCGGAAGATATCTGTGTATTGGGTATGGAGTTATAGAGGTTTTGAAGTCAGGTAAACTAGGAAGTTTGCAATTGCCACTACCTCTGCAGATACAACCTGCAGATGAAACTAATCATTTCATCAATAACAGACAATTGGGACCAACTCAGTTTGACTTGAGAACTAGGCCATAAGTCTAAAGACTCTGATGATTGGATAATTACTATTGGGAACAACATGGTTCTTGGTTAGCAATATTATAATTACTGAAGACGGTGTGGTGGTTTTCAGGGTCTCCAGGTGTTCACACCTTTTGAAGAATACCCAATGTTGCAAGTTATTGTTAGAGACAAACATAATTATATAATAGATAGATGTAGTCTGCGAATACTCAGACATGGAATATAAACATCGAAGTGTCTCCCAAGCTTTTAGACATCTTCAAGCAATGGAGAAGAGATCTTAACAAGATAATATTGTCTTCAAAATTCTACTCTATTTCACCCAGTTTACTTCACTCTTAGTAAGGCATAAATGAAACAAGTGTAATTTGAGCCTTCCTAGACAATCTCCGTCTACAGAGATGAATCTTGGTTGACCTAGACAACTCTAAAGTCTATCAGGTTGTCTCCGCCTAACAAACAGCCACACTTTTTGTGAGCAAAATGATCCCAGCTCTCGTCTCCCTGAACAATATTTGATGAGGCAGAAGTGGCGGTAAGCGGAGGGGGCGGTGAGGGTGAGGAACTCTTGTTGCAAGAATATTGTGCCGGCAGTCAGTTGGGTGTCCAAATAATCCCAATAGACTACCATGTGTCCTGTGTTCGCCGATTCTTGGATGTCCTGATAAGCTTTGATTGAAAATCCCCATCCCCACACACGTCGAAGCTTCTAGCTGTTTTGCCAGAGTAGGTAGATGAACACCTGTGGTAACAAAAGACACTTCCTATGATACTGCCCCGGGATTAGTGTTAGTAGAGCGGTCCGCCGGTAGGTGTAACAGTTCCTACGGTATCATACAACATCCAGGTAGCGCAAATGTTCAACACAATACGAGCAGTCTATACGTGCCGGTTCGATATCGAACTGTACTCGTACGGTACTCGTACAGTGCCGTAGGCTATGTTCCGAAGGGAAACCAAAACCAAAAAATGCCGTGATTGGGTGTACAACCACTCACTTTCTTTAGATACCACAGTGGATTGCCCCAACCATGGCATAATTCGGGTAGGCGGCATCGTCAATTTATTCTATGCTCGAAATTAAAAAATACCGATACCTTCGGGGTTTCCTTCCATTTGACCTTTTTCGTCAAAGACCAAAGTTGTATCGAATCGTGTTATGGGAGCAGGAAAAAAAGAAATGGAGACAGGAGACAAAGACAATAACTAATGAAGATAGGCAGAAACTGGACAAATGAAATAAAATGTTGCCAAAGGGCAAGTGAAGGGACACTCGTTACTAACTTAACCCACCTCAATCACCCCCACTGCCCATAAAATAGCGGCCGCACCTGGGAGCAAGACGAGAATCATCCTATAAGAGGACACATGCACATGGGGTGACAGATGTCGGGAAAAACAGAAAGCAAGAATCGAGAAATCTCCCGGGAGTATTGTAGAGTACAGAGAAAGGGGAAAAAAATAAACATGGCCAGTAATACCATAATCCCACACGATCCAGCACGTTACGCCTCATCAGGTATACAAAGGAAATATCGGAAAATGATAGGCGGTTAGGCTAAGTCCCATACCTTGGACGGGTTAAAAGAATAAATATGCTAGCAAGAATGCGGCCAAGCACATAGCTGCGCAGGCCTGCACGGAGATACCTTCTGGGGGATGGGGGGTGAGGCCCAAACCAATATTTCCTTCTGCGATACGTTCATTGGGGCCTGATGCCATAGTAGCGCTTGCCTCTTTATGAACACTCTGCTCTTGGAGCTGCTGCTGCAGCTTCGCGATAGTAGCCTGTGCCTCAGCTAACTTGATGGACATATCAAGACCACCCACAGCTCTACTCTGAACTGGCGCGTTGTATTCAGCAACCTTGGGTTCCGGCTTGGGAATTGGGACCGACTCTGCAGATTGATTGGTGGATGGACCTTCGTGTTGTGTTGGAGCGGGATCAGAGTATGGTGGAGGGGATTGGTGAGGTTCAAACTGCCGTGTAAACATCAGTTACGCTATTATCATGCCTTCTCACCGGTTTCTTTTTCTCCTAAGAATTTGGGAATGCGCAGGGAATTATATCGACCCACCGGAACGTCGCCATTGGGCGCAGACAATTCACCTGGTTGCAAGAATACTACACGAATTTTCTTCTCCTGGATGGCCGACTTCTCATTTTTTTCAACGTGTGACCACTGGGGGGTGTCAGAAACGGAGGTCAATTTAAGCTATTCCACAAAGGAAACTCACAATTTGCCCAACGGTGTTGTATTCCTTATCCGCAGTGATTGCGACAGATTGAACTAAGAATTTATCGCGGCATTTGTAATCGGCGGGGGGATCTTCCTTCATTGCTTGCAATAGGACTAAATAGGGCGTAAGAAATAATGGAAATCCTAGGTCTATCTGGAAGGATCCTCAGTACCTTGGACTTCAACTTGTTTACCAACTTCTATACGGCCAGAATTAGGTCGAACACAGTACCTAACCAAGGTTAGTACATAATATACAGTAGGCTCAACACTGCCGAGTGATGTGGGCCTAAATAGTACTCACTGCTTTGGAGCTGTAGTTTTGACCTAAAAGGCACAGATTCACTTTCTTAGTAAAAATGCAAGACCTTCAAGCGAGAAGTATGAGGTTCGACGAACCTTGAAAGCGACAGGGTCATAGTTGGAGTTCCTGATATGAAGTGTTTGAATGACTTCGTGGTTGAACGGGCCTAAATTGAAAGCCGTTAGCTGGTGCATAAGGCTGCAGCCTAAACCGAGAATATTGAAGCTCACGTTCAAATCCTAGTTCGGTGGGGTCAAGTTCAATGCTCATGATTACTCGGCTTTGTGTGGGGTTTGGAGGGAAGAGAAGAAGAGAGAGGAAGAAAGAAATAAAGAAAGAATCTATGTTCAGTCGAAAGCGGGACGGGATGGAGAAGGATGATCTAAGGACACTAGTTGTAGTGGACGCTAAGTCAGCGGTGGGGATGGGTGGTGATGGTGATGGGTGATGATGATGGAAGATGAAGTTGGTAAAGAAAGTGACAGGTGGTGGGGGTGTAAAGCTGGAGGTGCAGTGGTGGGTTGTTGTCCAAGGGGTTGTTTGGGGAGATGTTTTGGAGGAGGTGGAGGATGAAGCGGGAGAAGAGGAATACTTGTGAGGTCAGAGTAGTGGTGGTGGTGGCCTGGGAGGATTTGGCTGTCTGGATTCTTAGTCCTGCTACGGTACTTCTTTTCCTCCCCTTATTTTTTTTTCCCTTCCTTTTTCCTGGCTAGTTGGTTTTTCACCCTCTTCTGCTTGTATAGTCCTTTTTCTTTTTCTTTTTCTTTCTTCATTCTCTTCTGCTTTAGTCCTTTTTACGCCTTCTCTATCCGTCGATTTACCGTACTTAAGTGGTTCAGTGTCGGTAGCTGTCTTGTCCTGACCTGAGTGGGTAGCTTCCTGCGTGTCGTGCTTTCAAATCGTTGCAGAGTGTATCCTAAAGTGCCAGCCAATCCACTGCACCGCCACGTTATATCTCCTCAGTACTAGCCACATCCTGATTGGTTGTGAACATCACACGAGCCGCCACACCTTACCCCAAAAAGTATGGACCCCGCCTGTGACGTCGCACGCCCTCGTTGCTCTTTCTGCTCCCAACCCCAGCTGTATCGGTAGTCTAGTCTACCTGTAGCACAGTCAACCGCTACCTCCACTACCCCCCCTCCTCTTCTTCCACATCCACACCCCCACCAACACATACTCTCTGTGCCGTATCGACGTTGCCAGGTATCCTTCATTTTCCATTCCTCCTACATTGCATTCTTACCTCCGTGCACTTTACCAGATAAAAAAAAATAAAAATAAACGCCGTACACTTTCCCTTCTCGAACAATGGGTCAAACAGACTATGACCTGCTTATCGAAATGGGTTTCAATCCTGAGCGAGCAACACTCGCACTGAAAAAGACTGGTGGTCGTAGGTGGTCTAGATTTCTGTCAAAAGGCTATTTGTCTCGCTGACCTTGACTGTAGTTCAGGATGCCCTGACCTGGCTTGAGAATAACGAAGAGATACCCATAGAACAGCTCAAAGGCTCGGCTGATCAACTACTCGATCCCGGTTTATCTTCTGTCCCCACCGGTAGCGGTGGAGATGATGACTACGATGGTGATGAAAAGCCTGAAATACCTGGTACCGCTGCTAGTATCAAATGTTCCGAGTGTGGAAAGCTGTTTTCGGATTCAGTTCGCGCGGAATACCACGCTACAAGAACGTGAGTCGGGATTAAGGCAGATCCTTCCAGTTGTCATGGGGTCCAATTACTATACACATTACTGAAAGTTGGAACAGCCAACATACAGAGTTCGAGGAATCTACGGAAATCATTCAACCCCTTACAGAGGAGGAAAAGGTTGCGAAGCTTCGGGAACTTCGAGAAAGGTAATCTGAACCTTGAAAGAAAAAAGCAAAAAAAGAGGCTCGCTGTTTGTAGTAACTCTATATTAATATTATTTTTTTTCTTCTTCGCGATAAGATTGACCGAGAAGAGAGCCGCACAAGCCCAGAAAGACCGCGAAGAAGCGAAGAAAAATGAGGTGAGGGTTTTGAATAAACTCAGGTTTTTTTTTTTGCTAACTTTGCTAGCTGATTCGTCGCAAAAAGGGACAGGAATCCGAGAAGATTAAAGAGGAGTTAAAGAAAAAAGAACAACTCAAGGAAGTCGAGAAGCGCAAACGGGAGAAGCAAGAGGAGCTTGCTGCTAAGGAAAGGGTTCGTCAACAGATAAAGGAAACTCAAGAGGCTAGAAGAAGACAAGCAGAGAAAGAGAGAGCGGCTCGAGAGGGTAAAATGGTAGAGGAACCAGCGGCTGCGGCACCGAAGCCAGTTCCTCCCAGAGCTGCTACCGCTCATTCAGAAACCCGTTTGCAATTGCGTTTACCCACTAGCCAACCGCCGTTGATTAAGACCTTTCCTGCTGAAACCACACTCTTCGAAGTAGCACAAACTGTCAAAGAAGAGAGGGGTGATTATCTCTATCCAATCCCCTACGTTGTTTTACGACAACTAATATAGTCACCATCACCATAGGATTCGATGCCTCTTCCTTCACGATGACATTTCCCCGAAAAGTATACCATCAAGGAATCGACTTTGGCATGACACTTAAGGAAGCTGGGATGGTCCCATCCTGTGCGCTACTTGTTAATTAGTTGTGAAGGCGATGCCGCCTTGAGTCGAATGATATCCCTTCTGGTGGTGTAATCTTTAAGAAAAAAGAAAAAAATGATGGAACTCTAGAAAATTTGAGGGTACATTCTCCTGTAGTTCCGAATACTAATCAGAAGTTCTGCATAGGGTCTCAAGGCTCACCGGACGGTCTTCCTCCTCGGAACCTAACATACTGGCATCTCGAGCAATAACCTTATAGCAATGCCGATCAACGGTTAAGCAACACTTCAGAAAATATGTATACAAAATATTTGCAACTTGTCTATGGGAGTAGGTGGGTAAAAGTGTAGTCGAGGGTGGCTTCCCGTGGCCCATCGTCAGGTGACCTGAGTGTGATATTCAAATACGCCAGACTAGTTTGCGATTCGTATGCAGGTGATATGTAGGGATCCTACGTGGTCCTGTCATGAAATGCGCTAGGGAATGCCATATATAGATTTTATGGAAGATCACTTTAAAAACTGGAAGGGTCCATCGCTAGTAGTATCGATGAGGGGAAACAAAGGCCTGTTTATTGGAATTTATGAGAGTCACTCAGTGAGGAAAGGAGGATCAGAGTGTTTTCGACACTTCATGCATTCGGACGCTGGCCAGGAGTTGTGGCATGACGGGACCTCTGCCACGCGTTTTCTCTGATCAGAGAAAGAAAGTGGATGGGTCCAATGAAGGTAGAATGGAAGGTTTATGATTCCAGTTTCTATCCACTGCCCATAATTGTCCCATATTAATGGGAAAAAAGAAAAAAAAAACCCATATACTAAGTTCTTGGGAGGACCTAAACTGGGAGACAAGTGATCGATCGAACCTCACTGAAGCTCGGTAGAGTAGCATAGAATACCGTTGTATGAGGTCTACATACCGATTAAAAACACGGTGTTTCGATTTGCGATATTCACGGGTAGTTTACCTGGCTGGCGGGGCGGGTGGGGACCATAGTGTTTAATATCGATACTCCCGAGAAATCTGGCCTTCATTGATGACCTTCAATTGCGCTCTTGATTTCCTGTTAGCTGGCATTGAGAAAGCGTGGCTCTTACTTGGGGCAGCAAGTGAACTGAAAAAGAGGAGGGAGGATGAAAGGATATCATCAGCATTTGTGTTGTATTGGCAAGGTTCTGCATGCAATGGTTCAATGCGGAGCCAATGAGCTTCTCATGATGCACATAGTAGTATGCAGCGTTGCGGTAACATTTATTTTTCGAATCTCCAAGAGATATTTGCCAGGTAGCCTATTAGCAAGGGCTGTGTGTGAAGATTCGGAGGGGAATAGGGGAGCATGGAAGAGTCCGAGCCTGGACTGTCCAGCTGATGCAGCAAGTTGGCTGACTACCCATCGCGGCAAGCATTGAAGTGCTATTTATCGCACTCTACTCGAGTCAGCGCACCCAGCGAGCGTCGCACTTGCCATACAACAACGGCAGCAGCAGGTCACTCAGCCAGATTCGAATATCTATTTTATCGATCGCTACAGTGCTACAAGAACAGTGCATAAACCACTTAGATTTCTTCACCTCGTTACTTCAGTAATTGAATTGTGCAGGAACAAAAAACCTTAATATCAAGCCAATGCTACGGTCTACCGCATCACATGGAACTCGAACACATATTCAAGGGGAAACCAGGCCCACCAGACACTGGACCTAGTTGAGGATGGATCCTGGGTACGTGGAGTTTTGGGAGGGCTACGGTAGGGGACCGTAGGAGTACCGGTACTGGTATCATAGACAGAGCTGGTAGTATTATAGTATACGCACGGCTCAGTACGAGTAGTTTATGCTGACATGATACCATCCACCATCCATCGATGTCGTGACAAGAGGGAAATTTTTAGGAATGATTGGCCGCAGAGGGGAGACAGGCGGGTGGAACGTAGGAGATTTTTTTCCTCCTTCTTTTCTTTTTTCTTTTTCTTACCGGGGTTGCGATTATGGTATATACCGGTATATAAAAATTGCCGGGAAGCTTGAGAAAGTGCGAGACGGAGGGGTTTCTTTGGCCACGGTGCTGGATGGCCGGCCATAGAGGAAGTTGGAGGGATGGATAGGGTATGTTAGTATTATGGCGGTGTTGGTGGTAGGTGCAATGTGTGTGCGCGGGTGGTTTTGTGGCTCTAGATATCGTAGACTGATTGTTGGCTGGATATTTATGGGATGCGTACTGGGCAGTACGAGTAATGTACAGATAGTCTACATAGAGCGGTTGTTTATCGCACAGTATGGTACATGGTGTTGATGTATTGTTGCCAAATTTTTCAATTTTTCAATTTTTTGGGGGGGGTTGACTGGCAAAATGAATCCTTGGTCAACGATTTGGTCTGGGAAGTAGACGGTATCATGGTTTTTGTGTGAATGTTGGGCGTTGGGTGCTAGGCGATTACAGTACCGTACAGGTATTTGTTTATCCCTTCGCTTCTTATGATTGTTGCACTGTACGTGTCGCGGTAAGTGCTTTGCTTACTGTGAAGGGAAAAAAGCCCTCCCATCGAGAGGCCCTGAAGACGAAGGTGGGAAAAAATGAATAAAAACAATAAAGATAATAATTATTATACGAGTGGGGGCTCACAGTATTCTACTATACTAGTACGGGTATCATGTGGTAAATGGCGATACGGTGGCATAGGGTACCGTACCGGTACAGTACTGTACAAGTACTCGTACTGTACGGTCGTCTTCCCATGCACCACCCTGCTTCCATCCAGTGTCATACATTGTAAGGAGGTTTTTTTTCGCACTTACGTTGGTAAGCCCACCCCATACAGTACGAGTACAGTACATTCATTCCATCCGTCTTTTACACCCATCCATCCATTCGTCCACCCACTTCTATCATATCCCTCCCTTTTTTTTTTCCCTCTTAATCCTATTCCCCAGTTGGCTCGCCTTACACCGCCTGGCCACTGCGTGTTTCCTCTTTTTCTGCCCTCAACCCCTTCTCCCTCTCTCCCTCTCCCTTTCCTTCTCCCCCTCTTCAACTCCTTTGCTCTCTCATCTTCCCCCTCCTCATACTTTATCCACCTCCCCACACCCAGCGTCACACAACCTGGAAGTAATTTAAACTTCCCGTTTCACAGTTACATTTACTGGTCTACTAGCATTCATGAGCACCATCATGGATCCTCTTCACCTTCACCCTCCGTCGGCCCCTCGACTCTCGCCTCCCCGCATGGGTAAGCTAGTTTCCCCCTCTTGTTCTGTTAAGATTGCTTCCTCTCCTTTGTCCTCTTTCTTGTCCTCGCTTTTGGAACATATAGGTGCTTTGTCGAGCGTTTGTATTGGAGCTCCTTGTTTGGGTGTTTGATTTTGGAACTTCAGCTGATGGTTCTCCCAGGAGGGAGGAAGAGAAAGGCGGACGATGACGGGCGGCCTGACGATAACGGATATCCCGAGGACGAGCAAATGAATACTTCCCCGTCTCATTCTCCGCATACGTATAACCGCCCAACTCATTCTCAGAACCGAATCAAGAGGCAACGCAATAATGTTACTGGTCGCCCACTCCCATTGTCTCGTCTACTCGAAACCGTCGATGTGAATGCTCTCAAGTCGATCCTGCAGGTTATGTGCGATCGGCATCCCGAGCTCACGGCGGAAGTTTCTTCGCTTGTTCCTCAACCTACCGTCTCTTCCGCTCTCTCGACTTTGAACAATTATGAAGTGTCTGTAAGGTCTGCGTTTCCCTATGGCGGAAGTTCTACCGGCGGTTATGCATACGATCGGGTCCGCCCTGCTCTCATGGAACTTCTCAATGCACTGTCCGATTATACACCTCATTTTCTCCCTCCAAACGAGGCCCAGGCGTCTACCAGCTTAGCTTTCCTCGACGAAGCTACCAATATCATTCATCGCTTACCTACTTGGGATAATCCCGTTCACAACCATTCGAAGAATATGGCGTACGAAGAAATCGCAAAGGCATGGGTTTTGGTTGTTCAGGAGGCAGCTAAGCGTGGTGCTGGGATTGGACTCCACACTGGGGGGTGGGATACGAAGCTTGGGAAGCACGTTGAGCAGTCGGAGGGAAGAATGCAGGTAGCCTTGACCCAAATGAGGCAGTCAGTAGGCTGGATGGGGGATTTAGGAAACGGGCAGAGGCGCATAGGCGGACTGGGATTTAACATGCATTCCACTGGGGTTCAGGTTCCTGTTCGCAGCTGGTAAATAGTACTCACAACCTGGGAAGCTGTCTTTTTCTCTTTTCCAGCGTAATGGGGAGTTTTAATTATCCGCCTTGTTTTTCATCACTATTTGGGAAACTATAATCCCTTTTGTGTTTCTGCCTTTTATTCCTATGCTGTCCCTCTGTTTTCAACATTTCTTTATCTTTCTGCAACGATTTCCTGCATTCATGCCTCATGCCCGATTCTTTTTTTCTTTGCACGTATTTGCTTTACTTCCTTTGTCGTTTATCCATCAAGTTATCTCATTGACTCGAGGTCTTCATTGTACGTACTAGTAGCTTTGTCTGGAGATAGACTGTGTGGATGCATTTATGTCACTAACAGTATTTTTGTACATTGGAAATGCAGCCTATCATGTCAATATTTATGGTTCATGAATCGTGGTTCAATTGTGAAAAGTGAAAAATAGGTGTAAGGTAGGCATGTAGCAGATGCAAGAGAGTGTATTGGATCATCGAATAAAGATGCCTAATGAGCGGTGAGGCACGATTCGAATACAGTAAAGCGCTGCAGCAGCGTACAAAACAAATTTTCTACAATAGAACCTGTGAAGCGATACTAAACACCCAAGCTGGATCCTGCCACCCCATGTCCTCGTCTCTAAGCCTTCTTTGCTCCCTCAACTTTTCTTCGTCAATGGTATCAAACTTGACACTCTGACTTCTAAAACTCGCCTTCTCAGCCAATGCCTCTTCCTCGTACCCATCGAGACTTTCGTCGTCCTCGGCATCATCCTCGGCAAACACGGTCCATCCAATCATCCTATCGACAAACTGGCCCAATCCAAATCCCTTGGGGATGTCAATCTCCTCCTCCTCCCCTTCCTTCTGCTCGTCCGCTTTGTCGTCTAATTGGTCGAAGTAACCATTGCCACGCTCCAACGCTTCCAATTCTTCAGACATGTACCCTCCATTGCTGTATACTCTCGATGGCCTCCTCCTAGGTGTTGTTATTCCAGTGGTAGTAGCAGCGAAGGAGTCAGGAATTTCATCGTCGTCACCATCTTTAACCAGACTGGTGCTGCTCGCGCGGGAGACTAGCCACGACTGACCCTTAAACTCCCGGGTCTCGGACGTCAAAGCTGCCCCAGTTCTCTGTAGCCATTCAGTAGAATTACTACGGTGCGATAGTTGTGACGAGGACTTCGATTTTGGCAAATCAATGTAGGAACTCTTCCGGGACGAGAAAGAGTGACTTCTGCTCAATATTCCTGGAGTGGTGGGCGCCTGCGTTTTTGTGTTTTTTTGCCCACCGCATTAGCCAATTCCTTCGGTTGGTGATCAAAGGGCAGGTTTAGTAGCAGCATGGCATAGTGAGATCATACCGATAGGCCCTGGATATAACTCCCCTCCCTACCCCTCCGTTCCTTCCTGCAGAAGTCCTGCTCTGTGATGACGGCGCCTGACGTTAGCGGGGATAAGGACATCTGGCTGAAGTTGATGTTTCCCGTAGATTTGCGCGAGTGCCGACTGCTGTGCGCTATGGAGGACAGTGGGGACACGGCCAGGTCAGCCATTATCTCTGCGACTGTCTTGTCTGTTGCTAGCCGGAGAAGTATGATCTCTGATTCTCACCAGCCCGGGGCAATCGATGATGGTGATGGTGATGGAGGCGGTATCGTAGTGGCAATGGTGATGGCGGGCACGAAACCTGGTTTCGGACGGGTACCGGTACTTTGAATTGAAGCTCAGCGGTTGGCGTTGCTAAGGCATAGTTCTATTTCTTCTCTTTTCCTATTATCCCCCCTTAGGGCGTGGATGCACATCGGTATCTCTTCTCGGGTAACGACTATCATATGGGGATTATGGATAGAGAGGCATGAAACTTGGTTTTTTTTTTTTTTTTTGCTAGCGATAGCGTAATGCGAGGGGTTATGTAGCTTTTTGGGATTTTATACATACAGACTGGTGGGGGTTTACGCCCGGTGTATCATACGAGTGCCAGGAAAGAATGTTTCGTACAACCTGAAGATAGGTTCCGTCTACGTTAGAACTACTCCAAGTCCCTGGTCTGCTATTTCCCCTCCCCCTACCTTGTGCTTCCCTTTTAGGCAGGAGGTTTGGGGTCAAAACACCATCCAACCCTCATGATCCTCTCTCCAGTGCTGAACTTTGGGGCTTCAAAGGCCTGGACACCAATCTTTCTTGTAGGATTACGACTACAATACTAATTCTAGTGATCGAGGCTTCTGGCCTCTGCTGTTAGGTCATGGCTTCAAAGACCTATCCCCCCACGCACCCTAGTGGCATTCTCGCCTCCACAGCTATGAAGAGTTTCTACGTTTCTCACTACTATGTATCCTCCTTGACTCATTAGAATGATACCAGTACTAGGCTAGGATTCCTAATAAAACATAGTTGGTATTATGCTGTCGCAGGTCACTAACTATATAGCCAGATGGCTATGACTCAATCCAGAGCAAGCACACTTGAGCTGTTTCCACATCATAACTTTCAGATCAATTTCCCATTTGTAAAACAGGATTGGGTTGCCTGTTACATACTTATTGAATATTAGGCTGGGAAAAACCTGAGTATGTTATTCGCTACAAGGAGGTTTCTTTTATTTGAGATTCCTTTATATTTTCTTTTTTAAGAGAATATAGTATGTGATTTCTCATTACCTCCTACAGATTTCCTTTTCAGACCTGTGCGTTAGCTATCTTGCTAGTGGTGTAAGGGATTTACTTGTGCAGGAAGTTTAGTCTCCTTGTTTCATTAGTAGCATAGCTTAGTATGCGTTCTTATTTAAAGGCTTGATATGTAGTTGGTCTCATATCAGAGGTATTTGGAGTAACTTGTTTTTTCCACAAGCTTGTAGAGCGGGATTTTGACCAGTATATCTTAGGTAACAAGACTCCGCAGAGTACTATTACACCGTGCCAAACCTATACTCATACTGGTTTCAAGAGACTACCTCATTAGGCATAGTAGTAGTGTTCGGAATACCGGGATCTAATAACTAGGAACCATTCTAAGTAGGATAACCCTACTCGGAACTGGAATCTCTGGTCTCCAACACCCCTCTCCGGCACCCTGATGGCGCCCACACATTATTATAAGTATATATCTCAGTTGTGTAGCTAAATGGAAATATCAAGTAAGATCTTTCTGAAAGTCTTGTGTTCAACTCCTGTTGTTATCAAAGTTATTTCTGGTATTGAGTTATTTTCTACCAATAAGACTAGCAAGTGCAAGGCTTCCTGCATGACAACTGAGGACCTTTGACTGAAGGGTTAAGTTTCTATCCTATAGAAGTGCTTCTCCTCTACATAAGGGAAGTTACTGGATAGAAATCTGTATGTAGGATCAGGAGATATTGAGCTTCAAGGTTGGTATTCCAAGAAGGTTCAATACATGACTACACAGAGTTACTGACCATGGGATTATCTTCAAATCAGAAAGAATAGCTTCCTGTGAATTAGATAGAAGTCATCTGAAAGATATCTATATGTTGGATGTAGAGTTATAGAAGTTAAAAATCATTTGATGTTGGAAGGTTAAAATTGTGACTACCTCTACAAATACAACCTGTAGATAAAACTGATCATTTCATCAATAGGGGAGACAATTGGGACCAACTCAGTTCAACTTGAGAAATAGGCCATAAGTCTAATGACTCTGATAATCAGGTAATTACCATTGGTAATAATAGAGTTTCTGTTTAGCAATACCGTAATTATGGAAGAGGGAGTAATGGTTTTCAGGGTCTGCAGCTATTGGTATCTTTAGAGAATAGCTGATGTTACGAATTATAACCAGACAGGTATATAGTTTGTAAAATAAATAGAGGTAGTCTGTGAATATTCAGATGTGGAATATAAATATTGAAATACCTTACAAGCTTTTAGACATCATGAAGCAATAGAGAAGAGATCTTAACAATGTAATATTGTGCTTACGATTCTATCCTACTTTGCCTCCATCACTTTACGCTTAGTAGTCATAAACAAAACTAGTATATTTTGAGCCTTTCTAGGCAATCTCCTTCGACAGTAACAAATCTTAGTTGGCTTAGACAACTCTGAATCTATCCGGATTGTCTCCGCCTAACAGTATATTATTAGATCTCCCTGTTACCGGAGCTCTCTCCTGATCTACATACCTCTCGTATAATACAACTCTGCCAGGACACCAAGTGTCTGGCTGCATATATCACATAAATGGAAACTTCTGAAAATACAGGCTTTATAGCCCATTTATGAGCAAAGGATGAAGCTTGCCAATGAGCAGAGGATATGGCACAACCTACTAAGCAAATAACCCTAGGGGAACCAATAGATACCTAGGGAAATGATTACTTCACAACTTTCAGTCATTCATTTTCTCTCTCTCTGGCTCTCTGGAAACCCTTAGGAGGGCCAGCAGGCAAAGCTGCCAGTGTCCCTTCATCTTCATGAGCCCCCTCTCCAGTTTTGAGATCCTCTATGCCACGTTCCAATACCTATGCAGCAGACCTCTCAAGAATTACTACTAGAGTAAGAATAGTAATAGGCAAAATACTGCAAGACATTTCAAGCAGTATTGATAGTGCCAAAATTGCCTTTGACATCCTGTCAGCTAACTCACAAGTTAATGTATGAGGACTGATAGATGTCCAACAACAATTACTAGAAGGACAAGATATATATGACAGTGATGTAGTAATTATGTTATAGCAGTGTACAGTAGTGGAAGCAAATGTTCGAGAAATCCAAGAAAGGACCAATAGGGAAATAGCTATTAAGTTGGCAGCAGAAGCTGCTCCACAATAGTATCATGAGGGGGTAACTACTCAACCGCAGTGAGAAGCTCTCCAATGAGACCTCACACTAGAAAGAGCATTCCAGAAGTTCGGAGAACAATAAACCCAACAGAATCATGCACTATGAATCTTGATATTTAACCTGGCTGCTTGACAGGAATGGGACGCAGAAAGGTACTATAATTTTACCGATACTATTGAGAGTGGTCAAACCCGGGTCTCAGATACTTTGGCCCTAGTTCTCAATAAAATTAAAGTCCTAGATGGCAGGCACCCAAGTAGCAAACACAATATGTTGAAGTTAGTCCCAGAAGATTGGGAAGATGCAGGAGAGAGGAATGGTGCTGAGGAGACCCCTGCAAGTAAAGAGATATAAAGGGATGGAAACCCCCTAATTACAATAATACGGGATGGTGACATGAATAACAGGAGTGATAATAGAAATTATGAAGGAAATGGAGGAAAGCATGGAGGAGGACTATCCAGATATAGATGCAGGTTAATCTTGGAGCAACGTGGAGCAGCTGATGTGTTTGCAGAAGTATTGGTCCAAACCATTAATTAACCGACTGACTTGTCTTGATTTCTCTAAGCAAAGAAAATTTAATGCATCCATTATTGGTTAATACAAGGTATGAAATACTTCAAACACAATCCTACGATTTGAGATGATGACAAGGAATAAATCTTCTATTCTCTGAGAAGAATAAAAGGAGATTGGGTCAGCCCAATAGCAATATGGTATTAACATGCAATGGATGGCTGCCGAGGAGAAGAACAAGATACAAAATTATTCTCAGAGGCTTATTTTGAATAAGAATTCACCAGTTAGTATATTCCTCTCGAAGAAAGATGTCAAGCCATGTGAGACATAGAATCAGTCGAGTATGAAGACGATATTCAGAGCTTTATAGCAATAATGTGGAATCTGAATCTCTATACTTAACTAATAAGATCAGCATAGTATATGGTAGTATATAGGAAGTTGCCAGCCAAAATTTGATAGCGACTTTCCTGGAATAAATGTGATACCAATGCAGAATGGGAAAAGGAAGTCCTGGAAGTAGGAAGGAATGAGGAGAAACAACAGGAGTAGGACCACCTAGTATGGAATAAACAAAATCTACAAACTTATTCTCAGAGAAAACACCTTTGGAAAAAACTCAACTAAAGGTAAAAATAGAATAACCCTTTATTAAGAGAGGTTGTTCCTCCAAAAAATAAAAATAGAAACTAGAGCCTAAGAAACTGGTAAAGAGATCTACCAGGACAATAAGGTTGACACATACAAACTTCAAAAAGACCCATGAAGGAATTTCCTAGTCAATAATTGAGAAAATAAAGTGGAGAAGCAAATGTACTCATGAAAAAGAAAACCATGAGTACAAAACCTACTGGAGACAAATTTATGTGTCTAGGAAAAGGGCAGTGGACTGCCCAATCAAGACAAGGAGGCTCAGAACTGTAATAGTAGTTCACCATTCTAGAAAGATTTCTACTGTCCTAGTTCTAATTAGCAATAAGCTTTAGGAGCTAAGGGAAGATGAGGAAATGACCTATGTCATTTCATTAGTACCGATAATGACAGTGTTTGGGGAGTCTAAAAGTGACATACTCACTGGGATTTGAAATCAAGTATAACAGGAAACATTAAGTGAAGGAATCAACCTTGCAATCATGACCTGAAAGGTTGTACATAAGTCCTTCTTGCTATAAAGTCATGGGAATCAATGAAGAGCAATGTATGAATTGGAAGCACCTCTATGCTCTCGAAAGGCAAGTTGTAAGTTTGGTCCTAATAACCTAATGTATGTTTGTTAGGGTAGTCTGGCACGTAACCTGGAAACTACAAGGTCTTCGGTAAGAACCAAAGCCTAAACAGAAATGAGATAGCACCAAGGATACCAAACGGGGAGTGACAGTAGGACTAAGATAAATGATCTAGAGAAATAGGCGAAGTACATTCTCAATCTCTATGAGGAATAGGTATAAGAGTACTAGACTTTACCTCAAGTTACTACTTCTTATGTGGCGGGCTAGTACTGAACAGAACCTGAGAAAGTGAGGACACTGTCTATAGTTAAGTAACAGTGGATAATAAGCCTGGGAAGGTAATCAAAGAGATATCTCACCAGCTCTATGCATGCAGCTTTTGTTTTTATAATATCTGAAAGATGGCAGTGACCTCCTAGATTGGTTCTACAAGGAATAAAAGTGGAAGATATGGGAACCCCATGGCTGGAGGTAAAGACTGCTAGTAGTAGGCTGCCTGATATACCAAGGAAACAAGTTTGTCTGAGGAGGCTTAAGGAATTGAAATTATGTGGGTGCGGTAACAAACATTTCAGTTGTTATTAAGCCTCAGACATGTCGAAACGACAGAAAGATAATTCAATGCCTTATCTGAAAAAACACTTGTTTTGCATACTAAAACCTACAAAATATGATTGACTTGAGGAACATATTTACATCCATATTACAAATACCAAACGTCAATGCTACAAAATACGAGTACTATGAGATTTAGGATCTAACTTGTTCTTAATCAACAAAGAACTGGTAATAGAACTAAAAACTCGATTGATAGAGAGAACAAATCCAGTCAGCATTCAAGGCTTTGATGGATTATTATTTCCATCGTGGTGAAAGTTTTATACATGCTATATTTGGCTTGAGATTGTGTAAAACAAACATATATCCAAACTTACATGTGAAATCGTAGTAGCAGGTAACTATGAAATAATAATTTCTTTGAGGTGGGGAGCAGGGTATTCATACCACCCAGTATCTAACATTGGAGAACTTTCAATGTAGGAATTAAAAGATCCCAAATGCAAGATGTGTGTAGAAGAATAAGATAAAAGAATGGTAGATATATTTGAATGTGACGAAATGGTTGCTTGGGATAAAAATGTGATTCAAACAGAATGAATCTGAACTATTGAAGATTCTAACCAAATCAACTTTGATTCTCTTATAAAATACTACTTGAAATTTCTAAACCTATTTCTCCTCTAAACATTGGCGAAATTAGCATCAAGGAGAACATTCGATCATCTTATAACGTTAGTCAAAGGAGCAAAACCCTCCTGGAGATCTATTTTTCCTCTGTCCGATAAATAACTTAAGTTGTTATGACAATACCTTGATAATATATAACGACAAGGGAAGATTATCTAAAGCCAATCATCTTTGGGAATACTAATCCTGTTTACACCAAAGGTGGATGGTAGACTGCGACTGATAGTAGACTACAGAAACTTAAACAAGATAACTATCTTGAATAAAGTATCTACTACAATTGATATCAGAGTTGTATGATTGCCTAGCAGGAGCAAGTATCTTCTCCAAAATCAGTTTGAAAGATAGTTACAATGTTATCTGAATTAAATAACAGGAGAAGTGGAAAAGAGCCTTCCGATCATGATATGGATATGATATGATATAAAGTCATGCCTTTCAGATTAGCAAATGCTCTAGTAATATTTTAAGATATGATAAATGAGGTTCATGAGGAATTTCTAGACCAAGGAGTCATGTGTTATTTGGACAACATTCTCATCTATTCTCAAAGTGTGAAAGAACAAATTGAGCTAGTAATCAAAGTGTTACACAGGTTAGCAGACTTTCAGCTCGCGATTTCAATAAAGAAACCTTTTATCGACATCAAAGAGGTGGAATCTGTAGGCAACATGGTAGCCGTTGATGGGATATCTATAAGTACTTGAAAGGAGAATTCAGTATTGAACTGGAAGTCACCTATGTCAGTTAAAGAAGTTCAGATATTCTTGGAGTTTGTGAGCTTCCACTAATGTTCTATAGTAAACTTCTTAAAAGTTTGTGCTACAATTACTAAAACATTGAAAGGCAATTCAAAAAAGTTTCAGTGGGACCTGGAACGGGAAACAGCCTTTCAGGGGCTTAAGAGAAGGTTTACTTCAGCTCTAATCTTACACTATTTCTTCCTGAAAAGAGAAATGGTGGTAGACATGGATATTAGCGATTTACCTTTAAGTTGTATCCTTTCTCAATTGGTGGAAAAAAGATTACATCATATAACTTTCCATTCCTATAAACCAAATTCCACGAAGTGAAATTACCAGATCCACGATAAAGAACTATTAGCGATATTGGAAGCATTCAAACAATGGTACCAATACCTAGTTGGAACCAAAAAACCAATAACTGAGTACACCAATCACCCAAACTTCCAATATTTCTCTACCTCAATGGTCTGGAGCGGACACCAAATTCAATAGGAACTGAAGTTAGTTGATTATAACTTCAAGATTGTTTACTGCCCAGGTATAAGAGGAGGCAAACCTGATGCACTTAGTAGATAGCAGGAGTACTGTTCTGAAAAGGGAGCTGCACATTGTGGACAAGTGGTATTGAAGCCAGAATATATTCAAATCAGTTCAGTGACAAGAATTAAAGAAGGGAAAATTTAAGGATGCCTAATAGCAGGTAGTACAGCTGATAATATAAGCACAGGGGATATACAGGAAACAGTAAATTGAAATGACTCGGACTCTTTGATTTATGTAAAGTAGTTAGACATAAGAGCAAAGCTACTCATGTAAGGTTCAGAGATAGCAGAAGGCCATGATCTCTACGCTATGAAGAAAGACATAATCCTTGCAAGAGGATAGCTAATTGTTGTAACCAGTATTGCAATCGACACGAATATATCCTGGCCCCATCTAACATGGGACGTAGCCGT
>NW_003298755.1:1152223-1175532 GCF_000151645.1 Tuber melanosporum
TAGAGACAAAGAAGAACTAAAGGTATTACTATACCACTATCGAGATACAGACTGTCACATCAAAGCTGGCAACCAAATTGCCTGGCTAGTAATATAAAACATTAATACAACTAATATGATGGAAATAGACAATCAAGAGGATACAGAAAGAGACAAAGCGAGATTCGGCAGTACAGATATCACAACTAGATCCATAACTATTCAAAAGTTGAAACTGGTAATTAGCCTGCTACATACATCAACACAATAGAATACACACTGCTATAATGTAACTAAAGTATCCAAGAGAACTCTCATGACCCGCACCATTCTAGCCAGCAAGGAATTGAAGAAATTCAATTCTGAATTCTTGTAGCAAATACTGAAAACCATTCCAGGGAACAGAGAATGACTTAAAAGAAAAGATTGAACTGGAGAAACTCCAAGACAACTACAAACCTCTTTTAAGTGACTAGACCCTATCTGACGAGTTGCTTTACTACAAGCAAAGTCTATTTGTACCAAAAATACTGGAACCTTGATACAACAATAGCTAAAGAATGTAACAATGCTAAAATAGTAGAACACTTCAGATAAGAAAATCCCTTCGAGATAATGATGAAGGACTTGCATTGGAAAGGCATGGCAGATTGGGTAAACGATTATGTACCGTCGTAGGATGATTGTTAGTATAGCAAATCCACACGACATGAGAAATATGGTTTACAATAACCACTGTCAATACCCTATACAGTGTGGGCATTAATATTCATGAATATTATGATGCAGTTACCACAAAGCTAAGGATGCATCCAAATTATGGTAGTAGTTGATAGGTTTACTAAAATGGCCCACTTCGTTAAATTAGAAGAAACCACTACTGGGCAAGAGGTGGCTATAGCCTTTATAAAAGAAATATGGAAGCTACATAGCTTCTCATTCGAAATTGTCTTGGATATGGATTTGAAGTTTGTTGGAGAATTCTGGAAATCCCTGTGCAAAACATTGGACATAAATAGGAGGATGACTACGGTGTACTAATCCCAGAGAGAGGTACAAACTGAACAAACTAGCCAAGTACTGAAAGATTACCTGTGAAGTTTCATCAACTATAATCAAGACAACTACAACAAATTACTACCTCTAGTAGAACATGCCTAAAATAACTGGGCAACCAAGGCATATGGGATGACCTCTTTTTTCGTAAACTATGGATTTCATCTGCAGAATGAATGTATAAAGGAATATGAGGGGCAAAATCTGGAAACAACAGCTTATATGAGTAGGATAAAAATGATCAAGGAGTAAGCAAGATATTCACTTAAGCAGGCATCAGAATCTATGGCCGGGTACTATGATAGAAAGGTCAAATGATAACCAGACTACAAAATCGGTGACAAAGTAATACTAAACATAAAAAACGTTGGTACAGGCAGAAACTTAAAGCAACATAGTCCAAAATTATAGGGTCGGTTTGTAATCTTAAAGAAATGAGGAAATCGAGCCTGGAAACTCAATATTTCAAATGGATGGAATATACACCCAATGTTCCATGTGTCCTGATTAGAATATTACAGGAGGTTATTACATACAGACTGACAACAACCTCCTAGAGAGATTGATGATATTGAGGGCAAATTATGATAGGAAATAGAAAAGATTATAAGAAGTGAGATATGCTCGTACTAAAAGGAAGTACGTGATTGCAACTAAGAGGTATGCAAACTATTATACTTGGTCAAATGGCAAGGTTTTTCTGAAGATGAGAACACCAGTGAGGCTGCAACAGTCATGGAAAATATGAGAGAAATGGTGGAAGAATTCCACCATGACAATTGGCAATGCAGAAGTAGGCAGATAAAGAATGATGAAGAAAAGGTTTTCCTACTGTGGCCAAAGAAGGACTGAAGGTTTTTAACCCTGTCTTCATCAGGTCCTAAAGAAGTTAATATTTGAGGTTTTAATGATTTAATGTTTGATTTTAATTTTCAATATTTTATTTTATACATACCAAAAAGGCATTCAGAGTGAAGCCTTAAGACAAGGAAGCTCATGTTAGGAATACTAGAATCCGATACCTAGGAGTCACCCTAAGTAGGGAAACCTCACTTGGAATCAGAATCTCCGGTTTACAACACCCCATTCTGGCCCCCTTACAGGGCGTGAAGGTCTCTGAATAATACCGTATACATTGCTACCATCCATCTAATCAGATCCTGTTTACAGGGTATATGAGAGGTGACCTTCAGCTAGGTCTGAGAAGTAAAACAGAGTAAATCCGTCAACTACTCAAGAGGTTACTAGGCTTCAAAGATGAGTTATCGTTGGCATAGACCGTAGGAAACGGGACGTTTTGGCACAAAGAGATGGTATCGAATGGTAAAGGATCTCAGCAAGAGACCAATACATTCACATCAACCCTACAATATTCAGAAGAGTTTAGAACTTCAAGGGATACTACCATAGAAGCCATTGGACTTTACAAAGTATTGCAACTAGGTTTCAGAATGTGTTATGGTTACAAGGATAACTTCCAATAATACAATAGTGATTGAAACCCTATTACTCAAAGCAACCGAGTGTTGCCAACTGAGGAAATATTTGTCAATCAGATGGAATAGCTTTCTACAAATTAGTAGGAAGTTCTCTGGAAGACATCTATCAGTTGGGTAAAGAGTTATGAAGTTTTAAAGTCAGGCGACCTGAAAAAAGCTTTTGATTACAACTACCTTCACAGATGTAACCTGCAGATGAAACTAATCATTTCATCAATGACAGAAATAATTGGAGCCAACTCAGTTCGACTTGAGAACTAGGCCACAAGTCTAAAGACTCTAATGATCAAATAACTACTATTGGAAACAGTATGATTTCAAATTAGTTATATTGTAATTGCCAAAGAGGATGTCATGATTTTCCGGGTTTCTAGGTATTCGCACCTTTCATGAATACCCGATGTTGCGAATTATAATCAGAGAGGAACATACTTGAATGATAAATAGATATAGTCCGCGATAGTCAGATGTGGAATATAAATATCGAAGTGCCTCCCAAGCTTTAGATATCATCAAGCAATCGAGAAGAGACCTTAACAATATAATGTTGTTTTACGATTCTATTTTAGTTTTACCGAATTTACTTCACACTTTGTAGTCAAACAAAATAAGTGAACTTGAGCCTTCCTAGACAATCTCTATCTACAGAAACAAATCTTGATTGGCTCTGACAATTCTAAAGTCTATCAAATTGTCTCCGCCTAACACTACAGTTGTTACAGTTGTGGGGGGTGAGCTATACACTGAGTGTTCACAGGGTCCAGTGGAGGAGCTGTCTCAGGGGAATATTACACTGATGGTTATTCCTGCTCCTCCTGCAGCTGCAGCTGCAGATGTTGGTATGGGTGGTCCAATTCCAAATTCCTCAGGTCCAGAGGAGGTACCTACTTCTGGTGTGGGTGAGTTGGGCCCTGGTGTGGTGGCACCAGCTGCGCAGAAAGTACCCCCAACTGGGGTTCAAGTGCCTGAGTCCTCTGTTGCTGAGCCTGTAGTTGGTCGGGGTAATGCCTCAGGTTGTGTCCTTCCTGAAGTGGAGGGTGGTAATGTGGATGGCCCATCTACCCCTTTTATGGGACCTGTACCTGAGGGTCGGAAGAGAATGAAAAGGAAGATCTGCTACATCAAATATAATTAATGCTCACCCATACTACTTGTCCCCAACTCGGAATAGTCATCACTCACACCAGTTTGTGAAAGCAAACAGGCTTCTATGCAGTCCACGGCGGGTTTACCAACTGTAGAGGACTCTGATGAGTTTAAGGATGACTTGAATACCTCAGCATGTTCGGCCAAGTGTCAACGACTCCAGGAAACTGTCATCATGGTAGCTACCACATAGCCATTTGCACTGTACTGCTACTTTGGTACCTCCCACGTTCTTTACCACAGTTTGTATCCTCTCGGCTAGAGAGTCCTCCCACTTTAAGACTACTTTCCTTCTGGTCTACACGCTTGAGTTATATAGTGTTTTTTTTGTTTTGAGATAGGGGATAGGTCCCTCCTGATTGGTATGAGTATCCCAAGATCATTGATTGGGGACATTCAGGTGGTTTTCTACTATCAAAGAGCTTAGCACGGGGTCTCATTCGGATGGTGGTAGTATATTTTTGTATTTTGTATGAGTTGCTTGGCTGGCAGGCAGGCTGTGCTAAGGAGGACTTTTTTTTTCCATTGATGGCATTGTAGTTAATATTTGTAGTTGGGCATGGTGCAGGCATGTTCGAGGTATGTGGTAGGAGGTTTAGTTAGTTCGTAGTTAGTGGTATCCATATTGCAGCAACCTTGGGGCCCGGCGCTAGGGCTCGTTGTATAGGTGCATCAACGGATAAGTGTGAACCTCATTTAGGGGTATCTTCCAACAAGTATAACTAACCCAATACTGGTCTAAATAACTTGAAAAAACAGCGCAGATATAGAAGGCACTAAGTCAAACAAAAGTACGGTTTTTTTAATTTGTAAACATAAGCTGAATGAATAGTATACTTATTTGAAAGGTTGGAAATTTGGTGTAAAATTAGTAGTCTTGGCATTAAAATGTAACATGAATCTAGTTACTACCATAGTAAATAGTGAAAGTTTGAATAATGAAAAATCATATAGCTATACTAATATGTAATATGCAAGCAAGTGATAACTAAGATATTACCAACTGAGATCAATAAATGCAAGATGACTAGAGTCAAAGCGTATTCAACAATGTTGTGCTGCTGGCAGACTTGGAGGTCTGCCTCAAAGTACAGTTAATCGGAAACAAGTAGAAGCAGTCCAAAGTTCTGTGCAAGGAGATATCAATTGTGAAGAAGTAGAATTGCAGAATGGTAAGTTTCTAGTCAATATATCTATAAAAGTCAGAGTATTAATGGAGGTTAATTATCTCATAACTGTAATTAATAGGAGTGAAGGAGTTCTAGATGAGAGCAGGGAGAGGAGGAAAGGTCCCATGTCGACAAACAATATGGAGACAAATGAAGAAGGAGCAAAAGCAAAGAAAAGAGGTATCAGAGAACTTAGAGTCAGTTTTGGGCAAGGAGTTAGAGGATGAGCAGGTTGGAAGAGAAGCATCTAGTCATGAAAAAGAGCAGGATGAGGTAGAAGGAGATGAGCAGCAAGTGGTTGATGAGAGAAAAGAGGTAAATGAGAAAGTAGAGAATGATCAAGATGAGCTTGATAAAAGAAGAGAGAGTCTGGATTTGGCTGAAGCGATGGGAAGCTGGCCTGTTTTATCAAAGTATCAAGCAACAAGTTTTCAGTATAAAATCCTAACAAATGGTAAGTGGCATATCTTGGAAACTTAATAGTTAGTAATTCCTAACTGAGAATTGCTTAGGAATTCATCATATGCGAAGGCTGTTGAGGTGTAAACGCAGAGCACCAATTGGGCAAGACCTTGAGCATCATTTACAAGTATTGGAGTTTCTTCACTTTCAGAGATATGGACTGCAAAAGACATTCTAGAAGAGAACATGTAAAGATGCAGCTTCTTTTATTGCTGCAGCCAATGGCTATGGGAACCGAGTCTGAAATTAAATTATTCAAAACAAGTGAAGCTGGATCAAAAGTTGTCATATTTCTTCTACCTACCAAGGCAAGTTACCAACGCTACACCGTTTGATCGATGATAAGAGTACAAAACCTTCTCTCAGAGAATATTTGGCTGGAGCTGGTGAAGCAATCACTGGCCAGAGTGTTGCTTATGCTATTTCAGCCTAATGGCAAACTGAAATTCTACCTTTTGAAGAGCAGCCAGGATTAAAGAAACCCCCTCAGCCATATTCCTCTGAGGCGAAAGCCCAATTGGTACTACTGGCAGAGTTAAGAAGGGAAGTTCAAGATACACTTAGTTTTCAGACAGCAGTCCAATGGCTATATGAAATGGGCTACAAGTTTCGTGATGTTCATAAAAGAGTTTATAAGGATGGCCATGAAAGGGCTGATGTTGTCCAATATAGACAAGAGCAATTCTTACCTGTTTTACAAGCTCTACAAGAGCGTATGGTACGTTGGAAATTGATTAGTTCAGATAGTAATGAGGAGATTCGTATTATATATCCCTCAAATCTACCTACTGGTGTCAAGCCGATAGTCATTATTGTACATGATGAAACAACATTCAATGCAAATGATGGAAGATCCAAGATTTGGATAAAAGAGGATAACATCTCTCTGAAAAAAAAACCTCACGGTAAAGGAATCATGGTATCTGATTTTCTGATACCTGGAGGACAACTTCGTATTCTTGAGGGTGTTGATAACCTAACAGTTACTGAATATGAAATGCTAGAAGAGGGACCAAAACGCCTAGACCCACATCTAACTACTTGTTCTATTGAGTATGGAGGGAATATTTGGTGGGATGGGGATCAGCTTATTAAACAAGTTATGAAGTTGGCCATTCCAGTTTTTGAATCTGCTTTTCCTGTGTGTCAAGCTCTTTTCCTTTTCAATAATGCCACTAGGCATTCACCATATTCACATGATACACTCCGAGCATGTATGGTGAATCTACGTCCTGGAGGTGGGCAAGCATGCCTTCGACTGGGAATAAATTTTCTGACTTGAGATATTTAACCTATGATAATGGCTGATGGTACACCTAAAGGACTACAAATTGTACTCCAAGTGCGTGGATTATGGAGGCCAAAGTTGCGAGTTCAATGCCAAAAGCCAGATGGAAAGAAAAACAAGCTGTGCCTTAATGGAGGTACATGTTGTACTAGGGTACTAATAGCTCAAGAGCTAGACTTTAAGGCTCAAAAAAGCAGGCTAGAAGAGGAGGTAGAAGAAAAGGGTCATTTGGTTTACTTCTTTCCAAAATTTCATTGTGAGCTCAACTTTATTGAGTACTATTGGGGGGTAGTAAAACAGTATGCACAGAGGAGATGTGGGTATAACATTCGTGCATTAAGGAAAATGGTTCTGGAATGTTTAAATTCTGTAAAACCAACATTAATTTGGAAGTACTGGGCATGAACAGAGCGAATGATGAGAGCTTACAGAGTGGGATATGCATATGGTACTACTGACTTTAAAGAAATGGTTACAAAAATATATAAGAGCTATCGCAGAGTGTCAAATTCTCAAACAATTGTATATAATTGATTTACTTTCTTTCTTACTATCCATATACCTATTATTATTTACACTACATCATAATTGATCACTACCAGTCTTGGCACTGTAGTGGCACAGCCACTGTTGCATTTGACTGTGCCACAAGGTTCACATTGTTCCCTTAATGCACCTATATGCCAGTGTTAGCGACACCAGTGTAAATAAAATTACATTGAATTCTAAGTACTTTTCCTACTTATTACTTTAACCAATACAAAACATCATTACGCTCTTTATCATTATCATGACTCTTTTTATTACTACAAAGCAAAAGCTCTACACGAGGTAGAGTTAGAGAAAGCTTACAATATGTATTACAGGTAGAAGCCAACAGTCTTGTACTATCAGTAACGTAGGTATTGGCATAAGAGCTATCATATATCAGAACTATAAGAGAAGAAGAAGAGAAGTATCATTCCCTGTCACCAAGAACTAACTATCCGAAGCGGGATTGTTATAGTTATTTAAATGCATAAGAATATCATATCATTATTATATTTTTACTTGTTTAGTTTATATACATAAAGTAAGATTAACAGATTGTTGGTAGGATAACTCTGTACTGATCTTGAATGTTTGTTTTCGTAATATTATTTTCTTGGCAGAACAATACTGGCCACAGAAATTATAAACATAAGCATAACCCTGGCCGTTGCATCCATAACTGTCACCCTTGTGAGAAAAGTGGTCCCAGCTCTTGTCTTCCGTGAACCTTACCTCGCAAATCATTGCTTCAGAAGTCCAAAAAGTAGTGAACATCTTCCTCTCTTCAATCAACCACTCAAACCTCTACCTCTACTCCCCACTCCCCCCCACCTTTACAATGAGAGCCCCAGCAATAGAACGTTCCCTCACCGCTGGGCCCGCAGAAGGTCCTGTAGACCCATTCCCGCTGCGCCTCTCGGGCCCGGTAATCAAGGGCTTCGGCCGCGGCAGCAAAGAGTTGCAAATCCCAACGGCGAACATACCAATCGAAGGCCTTCGGGTCGGCAGCTGCGAGACGGTGGAATCGGGAGTTTACTATGGATACGCTGGTCTCGACATCCCGGCCACTGCCGGCAACGACAATGACAACCACGGCAACAAAAAGTCCTCTACTACTGTTGCTGCTGCGGATGGCAGGGTCTTCCCCATGGTCATGTCCATTGGTTGGAACCCCTTCTACAAGAACTCTGTTCGGTCCGTTGAGGTGCATATCATACACACTTTCCCCGAAGACTTTTACGGGGTGCAAATGAATTTGGTTATTCTGGGGTTTATTCGGCCAGAGTTTGATTATGTTAGCAAGGAGGCACTGATCGAGGATATCAAGATGGATATTAAGGTTGGTGTGAATAGCTTGGAGAGGGAGGGGTATAGAGATTTTAAGAGTGATTCCTATTTGACCAACTTTGGATGTTGAGTGGATGATTTTTTTCCTTTATTTTTCTTCTCTCTCTTTGAGTTCCACACTTTGAATTGGGATTCTTAGTGTTGAATAGAAGGACTTTAGACGGATATTGAATCTTAGAGGAGGAATACCGGTACGGTATTGGTGTTTTATTCCTATCCATGTCTTTCATTACGCTTAAATTAATTGTCAGCTTTTTTGCACACGGAGAAGACATGGAACTTAGGAAAGCCCATTGCCCTGAAACGCGCGTTCCGCATACCACAAAAAGCACAAGGGTCTATCTGCCGTCCACGCTCTGCAGACAGTTGTCCGGATACTTGCTTCGAACATATCCTGCTACACCTGGACTGCTAAATCAAGGTCACTGGTTCGATACAACTGTTTTAGCGCACCGCCAGGCTAACAGAACAAAAAGCCTATTACGATATGGTATAAAGCGTAAACAAACCTACTTTTTTGTTTTCATTTTTTCTTCATATAACAACCTCTAACCCTCTGTTTTTTACAGCGCCATTGATATCTTCTATCTCTTCTTTTGTCCAACCTGCAGTGACCCTGCGTCCCGACCCGACTTGCTGTTCCCTCTTCACCCTTGACCATAAGGAAACATCACTGTCCCAGATGAACTGCCAAATAACATAGGACCAACTATTGTGGCGAGGGAGAGGTTCATAGAATTCCTTAGCAACCTCACGAAGCGTCCAAAGACGAGTCCAAGGAATAGCAGGAAAGTCGTGATGCTCGTTGTGAAGCCCAACGTTGTAGGTAAAGAAGTTCAACGGACCATAGTAAGAGTATGTCTCCACGGGTGCTGGGCCATCAGAGATGGCATCCTTTGGTGAGGCTTTTGGTCTTTCAAAAACGTACTAGAGAGGGTGTTAGTGAATATCGGTAATTAGGCATGGAATGGAATCCATACATGCTCGGCAATGAAATGACCAGCGCATGGGTGCAAGCTTCCAGCCAAAAAGCTGCTCATGATCAGGTACGCAAGAGCATTCCAACCACAAGCCTTGACAAGGATGGCATCAAAAATAAGCTGAGCGGTAACATTGAAGAAGTGTAGTTTTGTGAAAGGAAGCTGGTACACCATCATAGGTCGTAGAGCGTAGAAAAGAATCTGAAAAGTGCAGAAAAATGCTTTCCCAAGCACGGAATCAAGGAAAATAGCCTCAATCTTTGTCGGAAGGTCAGTGTCAAGGCCGTCAACACCAAGTGCCTTGTGATGGGTCAGATGATATGGGCGAAAAGCTGCACTGTACGGAAGTCCAATGGGAAGATTGGCAAATATAGCAATCATTCTGTTGGCAAAAGCTGAGCGGAAAGCGAGATTGTGGGATATTTCATGAATAGCCAAGAAAAGATTCTGGTTCGCAGTTGCTCCGATAATATAGGCCATAAGAAAGAACTGGCACGAGAATACCGGGGTCGATTGCAGAATAAATGCACAGAAGATTTGTAGGGAAACCACGAAGAGGACAACATATTTGGTCAGAGGTTCTGGGCCGCAGAGTTTGGTAACCTGGACAGTTTGAATCAGCTGGTGCTTTATATAGTAATGATGAACTCAATTGAAGTTACCTCAGGATGGGCCTTAATTATCTGGTGTCTTCGAGTTCGGTGGGGCTCTTCTTGGTAAGTCTAATGATAATATGGCAAACATGAGTACACTCCGAAGGAATACATATATATATATATATGTGTGTGCTAGGGACTGATATATACCCAAAGCCAATCATGGGCAGCCTGCTTAGAGGCCTTGGCTGGAGCCATGGTGGAAATCTCAATAACGGAAGTCATGAGAATTAAAAAGTAACGATGAGCTAACAGTCGGAAAAGGAATGGTCTGAAGGAGTGGTGATAAAGGAAAAGCTAGGCAGAAGATCGATATATCGATGGTGGGAGATTCCTTATTCGCAAGCTGTCATGGGGAGGAGAATTGGGTCATCCGATGGAAGCAGAGGTGGTGAGCAGCGGTAAAGAAAGGGGTGGACGGGCTGGTGGTGTTGAGAGCCTACCGTAGGCAATCTCTGAACCTGTTGTGGTATTTTTTTTCACATCAGGACTCAAGTGGGAGAGCTTGAACCGGTAGACTACCCCTGAGCGCTCAGGGCATAGAATGCCAAGTCTGCCAGGCTAGCCTGGAGCATGATACGGCACTGGAGTACTAGTAAATTAGAATAGTACCAAATCATACGGCTCAACGGAAAATTTGGTAAGCGACCCTACAATTGTGCTGTACTCGTATAGTACCGTTACTTTACGTGTATCACACTCACACGAGATACCGGTAGCTGATTTCAAGTATGGGTTCAGAAACGGATAAGTGTTAACCTCAATTATGGGAGTTTTAAGCGGAATATAACTCACTTAATAGTAGTTCAATATTTATTATTATTTTTTTTTAAAAAAAAAAACCGTAGAAATGTAGCCTTAGTGCAGCTGAATAAAAGTAGGGTTTTTTTGGTTTTCTTTGTAAAACCAAGTAACAGGCTTAGTATTCTGCTTTAAATTATTGAAGATTTTGGTATATGATCACTGGTCTTGGCATTAAAATTCAACATCAAAAGCTGACTAAGTATGAAAAATTCAAGCTATTCTGGTTTTAAATAGTAAAGAAATAACTACTATGGAGGAGAAAAACTACGACTTGGAGAGAACTACAATTAATAGCTTGAAATTAACTAAAAGTTAAATAATAAAAAGTATCTGACAAAGGCATGCTACTGAATTTAAGGGGACCTGGACTAAAAGGCAGGGTTAATTAGTAGCTAATACCGATTCTGGTTATTAAGAAATGGTAATCTGTTCTACCAATGATGATTAGAAGTTATTATCTATAAAGAGTTTTTGATCTTTAAAGTATTATATTAACTTATTATTATATCATTTCTTATAAATCAATACTATTTTAGTATAGTAATATATTATTTGTATAAACTAGAGTACTTCATAATCTATTACTAGTAGAATTAGTAGTACCTTCATTCAGCTACTATTGCATTCTTCTATACCACATAGATGATAGTCTTCTTTAATTATATTTTTCTTTTATATAGTAGTTTTTATTCATGTTTAAAGTACACAGGTCATGTCCACTAGCATCCTATGTAGACCTAAACCTCTGCCATTAGATAGGCCCCAGAAGTCAGAAGAAAAACCTTCTTACCTAAGCAAGTAGTTAGAAATGACTCTCTAGAGCAGCAACCCATAGTGCACACTGCTAGAAATCCACACTCAAGTATCTAAAACTAACGAAATCCTCCACCCCAACCGATGACACTCCTCGATGTGCATGAAAGAAAAACCTCTAAACAAAGCAAACTCCAAAACCTAAGTAGCTCATGTTAGGAGTACTAGGATCCAATGCATAAGAACCATCCCAAGTAGGGTAACCCCACTTGGAATCTGAATTTCTAGCCTCCAATACCCACCTGTGGCCCCTTTACAGGGCCTACACATCACCATACATATCTATCTCAATTGCATCCTGTAACTATAATGCCGCAGAATTTGAGGTGTAGGAATAATACAATATACATCGCTAACATCCATCTGATCAGGTCCTGTTTACAGGATATATGAGAGTGGGCCTTCAGCTGAGTCTGGGATATGGAACTGAGTAGATCTGTTAACTTTGCAGAGAGTTACTATGCTTCAAAGATGTAACGTCCTTGGTAAGAGTTATAGGTAACGGGACGTTTTTGTACAATGATATACTATAGATGGTTTAAGGATCCCTCCGAGAAACCAATCTATTCGCACCCATCCTACAATAACTGGAACAGTCTAAAACTCTAAGAAATATTACCACGGAAGCCAATAGACTTTGTGGAGTCTTATAACTAAGCTCAGGAATACATCATAGTTGTGAGAATAACTCCTAATAGAGAAACAGCGACTGAAACCCTGTTACCTAGAGTATCAAAGGATTTCTAACAGAGAGATTCTCTGCCAATCTGGTAGAATAATTACCTACGAATTAATAGGAAATTAACTGGAAGATATATGTAGGTTAAATCCTAAGTTATAGAGATTCAAAGTCAGGGACCTAGGAAGGTGGAATTTACTACTACCTTTGCTGATACAAACCCATAGATGAAACTGATCATTTTATCAATAAGGGAGACTACTAAGGCTAGTGCAGTTCGAGTTGAGAAATAAGCCACAAGTCTAATAATTCTAAAGATCGGATAATTACTATTGAGAAAAGCATAGTTGCTAATGAGCAAAATAGTAATTGCTAAAGAGGATGTTGTGGTATTCAAGTACCTCTAGTATCTGCATCTTTGAAGTATACCAGATGCAGTGAGTTATAATTAGGGAGGTAAATAGTTTGTATGATGGATAAATGTAGTATGTGAATAATCAGACATGGAATATATATATTGAAGTATATCTCAACCTTTTAGGCATTATTAAGCAATAGAGTAGAGAGGTTAACTATATAATGTTGTTCTTGAGATTCTGTTTTACTTTATCTACTTCACCTTGCTTTTAGTAGTTATAAGCAAAAGGAGTGTATTTTGCGCTTTCCCAGAAAGTTTCCATCCACAGAAATAAATCTTGGATGGCCTAGAAACCTTTGAGTTTATCCAGGTTATGTGTACCAAATAGTATATTGTTAGATTTCCTTATTCCTTAGGCTCTCTATTTAGCTACCTTCTTCTACCACACGATGTAGCCAAGACAACAAGTATCCTACCACATATTCCTGACAAATGGAAGCGTCTGAAAATTTGGGCTTTATAGCCTGGTTACATGAAAATAAAGAAGCTCGCAAACCAGTAAAAGCAATGGCACAACCTTCTAAGCAGATTATTTTAGGGGAGTCAATGAATATCTTGGGAAATGAATACTCCACAACTTTCAGTTATTTGTTTTTTCTCCTTCTGGCTCTGCAGAAACCTTTATGAGGACCAGCAAGTGAAGCTCCTGGTATCCCTCTGTCTTCAAGAGCCCATGCTCCAGTTTTAAGATCCTTCATACCACATTCGAACACCTATGCTGCAGACTTGACAAGACTCACTGCTACAGTAGGAATGGTAATAGGCTAATATGGCAGGACATTTTAACAAGTATTGAAACTGCCAATAGTGCTTTTAACATACTTTCAGCCAACTTGCAGGCCCACGCATGAGGACTGATAGAAGTCTAACAATATCTGTAGGAAAGACAAGATGTACATGATAGTGACATAGCCATTATGTTATATTAGTATACCATGGTGGAAACAAAGGTTAGAGAAATGGAATAAATGATCAACCAGGAGGTAGGTACTAAGTCAGTAGCACAGGATGCTTGAACAAATCATCTCGAGGAGATAACAACTCAACTGCTACCAGAAGCTCTTAAATAGGACCTCAACCTAGAACAAGCATTCCAGGATTTCAGAGAATAAGAGACCCAACAGAGCTAAGTATTATAAATATTGATTGCAAACATGGCCACACAATAGGAATGAGAGGCAGAAAACTCCCGTGACTTTACCCACACTATGAAAAGGGATTAAACTTGGGTATCAGATATCTTGGCACTAGTACTCAACAGAATTAAAACACTAGATAGCATATACATGAGTGGTTAGCACACTATATTGGAGTCGGTCCCAGACGAGCAGGAAGATACAGCAGAAAGGGACAAACCTGAGGAGACCCCTACATAAAGTAAGTGGAAACAATAGGAAGGTGAACTCTTAACTCTATAATTGTAACCGGTACGGGTACTCGGTTATTGGTTTTGTTTTATGTTTTGTTTTAAGTATCACTTTGATACTTGGTTTGTTTTAAGTATGGTTTTGATACTTGGTTTTGTTTTATGTTTTGTTTTAAGTATCACTTTGATACTTAAGGAGTTTTACCAAAGAGTATCAATTGATACCTTTGATTAGTTTCGTTCATGCTAGACATGAACAGATTTGTGTATTTAAAGACCGCCTGTTTCTACGATAGAAAAGGCAGACTTCGACAGACAGTATTTCAATATACTTGGTTGAACGGTTACTTCTTTGTTCCTCAGTACACCCTCGAAGCCTCCTTTAGTTCTCAGCTCTCGCCTCCTTTCTGGAAGAGCAGGCCACCTGCCAACTATCGTATCTTTACTGATAATGTGATTAGCACCTTGCGAACACGTTACAATAATACTTGGTGGCAACTGGGATGATGGGAGTTATGATGGGAATAAGGAAGGAAATGGAGGAAACTTGTTAGGTGGAAACAACCTGATAGACTTCAGAATTGTCTAGGCCAACTAAGATTTGTTTCTGTTGGTAGAGATTGTCTAGGAACGCTCGAAGTACACTGGTTTCGTTTATGACTTCTAAGTGTGAAGTAAAGCAGGTAAAGTAAAATAGAATTGTGAAGACAATATTTTATTGTTAAGGTCTCTTCACCATTACTTGATGATATCTAAAACTTGGTAGGCACTTCAATATTTATATTCCACGTTTAAGTATTCGCAGACTATATCTATTTATTATACAACTATATACCTCTCTGATTATAACTCGCAATATTAGCTATTCTTCAAAGGTGTGAACACCTGGAGACTGTGAAAATCACTACATCCTCTTTGGCAATTACAATGTAACCTACTAGGAACCATACTGTTCCTAATAGTAATTATCAGATCATTAGAGTCTTTAAACATATAGCCTAATTCTCAAGTTGAACTGTGTTGACTCCAATAGTCTCTGACATTGATGAGATGATCAGTTTCATCTCCAAGTTGTATCTGCTAAGGTAGTCAGTGTAATGAGAAGAGCAGGGCCAAGGAGTAGCTAAAGGGTATTAGTGCAAGAGAAGAAGAACCAGAAAGGAAGGTGAAGGTTGAGGCCAGAACTGAGGTAGATAGCGAGAGTAGAGAAAGAAGTAGAAGCAGAGGGGAGAGCAGAGGTGGGAGCAGAAGCGGGAGCGGAGGTGGGAGCAGAGGCAGGGGCTGAGGTGGGAGCAGAAGCGGGAGCTGGGGCAGGAGTAGAAGTGGGAGCTGAGGCAGGAGCAGAAGTGGGAGCTGAGGCAGGAGCAGAAGTGGGAGCAGGAATAAGACTGGAGAGGAGATATCTTTGTGTTGTCAGAATACAAAAGATACAGACTAAGGAAAACAGAAAATACAAAGAAAGGTGCCTGAGCACCCTTCTTAAGTAAATAGAACTTGCGAAGAACACCAGTGTGCTGACTAAGAAAACATGTCACAACTTCTAAAACCCTATCTTTGAACTCATCCCTGGTTTGCCCTAAACTAGTTCTAATTTATTCCAATCCACTAAGAATACCATAAAACCTAAGATTTCTCTATCTACGTATATACCTAGTAAATTGTAATAGTCGTACTTGTAATCTTTCTAGGTCACCTGATTTCAAACCTTCATAACTCCTTACCCAACAGATTGATAACTTCTAGAGGACTTCATTCTAATTCGCAGAAAGCCATTCCACCAGATTAGCAATTAATTCCTCAGTCGACAACCCTTACTTGCTGTAGGTAATATTGTTTCAATTACTGTTGTAGTATTGAGAGTCATCCCCGCAGCTACAACTTACTCTAAAACCTGGTTATAATACTACTCGAAGTCTATTGGCTTCTCTGGTAGTATCCCTCAGAGTTGTAGACTCTTCTAGCTATTGTAGGATGGATGCGAATGTATTAGTTTCTTGTTGAAATTCTTTATTATTCGATACTATCTCTTGATGCAAAAACGTCCTGTAACATACGGCTCATACCAAATATGTTACATACTTGAAACCTAGTAACTCTCTGAGTAGTTGACAGATTCACTCTGTTCTACTTCCCAGACCTGGCTGAAGATCCTCTCCCGAATATCCTGTGAACAAGATCTGGTTGGATGGCCAGCAGTGACCTATGCAATGTTATTCTGACACCTTCAATTCTGTGGCATTATAGTCACAGGACGCAACTGAGATTGATATGAATGATGACATGCGGGTTCCGTAGCGGGGCTGGAGGGGGAGTTGAAGACCAGAGATTCTGATTTCGAGTGGAGTTACCCTACCTAGGATGAGTCCTAGGTATTAGATCCCAGTATTCCTAACAATCATATTTTTTACATTATGATAATTACTATTATACTAATTAGGAACAGCGCTGTTTCTAATAATAATTATCAGATCCTTAGAGTTTATCAAGCTTATGGCCTAGTTCTCAAAGTCAACTGTATTGGCCACAAATATCTCTCTTATTAATGAAATGATCTGTTTTACCTGAAAGTTGTGTTTGGAGGAGTAGTTGTGGTCTTAGCCTCCTTATTTCACTGACTTTAGATCTTCATAACTCCTAATTCAACCTACAGAAATCCTCCAAATGACTTCATACTAATTTGTGGGAAGCTATTGTACCAGATTGGTAGATATTTCCTCAGTTAGCAACTCTTATTTATCCTAGGTAATGGAGCATTAGTCATTATTAGGTCTTGGATATCATTCCCACCACTAGGATATGTCCTTGGACTTAGTTGTAATACTTGGTGAAGTTCTTGCGCTTCTTTGGTAGTATCCCTTAGAGCACTGGACTCTTTTAATTATTGTTAGGTGGATGAGAATGTATTGGCCCTCGATGGAGATCCTCTAACATTGATTATCGTGCCATTGTACGAAAACATCTCACTTCTGATGGTACATACTAAAGGTGTTCTATCTTTGAAGCGAAGTAACTTTCTAAGTATTTGATAGATATACTCTGTTCTACTTCCCCGACCTAGCAAAAGGTCTTCTCTCTTATATCCTGAGAACAAGATCTGGTCAGACTGATGGTAGTAATGGATACAGTGTTATTCTGAAAACTTCAATTTTGTAGCATTATAGCCACAACTGAGATCATTATGTATGATACTGTGCAGGCCCTTTAAGGGGACCAGTACAGGGTATTGTAGACTAGAGATTCCAATGCCAAGTGGTATTACCCTACTTAGAGTGCTTCCTAGGTATCAGATCTCTGTACTCCTAACATGAGCTCCCTTCTCTTAGGCTTTGTCTTTAGTGCCTTTTTGAGTACATATTGGAACCTTAATCCTGAAATATTAACTTTTTTAGGATCCAATGAAAGTAGGATAAAAAACCTCCCACATTTGCTTGGCTACGATAGGCAAACTATTTCTTAATCATCCTTCTTCTACCCTCCTTGGCATTTCAAAGGTCTCCATAAAAATCTTCTGCCCTTTCCCTTATATTATCAATACCTGTCACAGGCTCTAAAGTATTCTCATCTTCAGAATAATCTTGCTGTTCACAAAAGTATCCTAGTTTGTATATCTCTTGGTAGCAACTAAGTACTTGTTTCCTGTATGAGTGTATTTCACTTCTTATATAATTTTCTCTCTCCTATTATACATCGCCCTTGATTTCCTCTACTTTCCTGGTAGACTCTCACCAATCTTCTCACACCGACTCCATGTAAAATTCTAACCAAGACATGTGGAGTACCAGATAATTATTCTATTGATCTGAACTGTTGAGGTTGGAAGCTCAGCTCTCTAATTTTTCCAAGATCACGAATGGTCCACAGAATTTAGGATTTAGTTTTTTTCAACTTTGAGCTTGTACGAGTAATCTTCGCATTTAATATTACTTTATCACTGATTTTGAAGTCTACTTGTTGCTTGGCCTTTCTATCATAATATTTGTCCATTGCTCCTTGTGTCTGTTCTAGTAATTGCCTTACTTGTTCATAAATCATTTTCATCCAGTTTGTATAAAGTGTTACTCCTAGATTTTACCCTTTGTGTACTTGCATCTATTCAGTTTGTGGATGGAATACGTAGTTTTAGTAAAATGGTATCATTTTCTATGTATTAGTTACTTAGTTATTATAAGCATGTGCGATTAGGGGTAACAGTTAGTACCACTAGTCCTGATCATAATTGTCAAAACATCATAAGTTCCCTTTAAGCACTTGGTTAGTTCTTTCCGTTTGTTTATTTTTCTGACAATGATATACTGTTGACATTCTTCTTTCTCTATCACATATTTTGTATAAGGACTTCTAGAATTATCCTACAAATTTTGAGTCCATGTCTGAGACAATTTCTGATAGTAAGTCATGGAACTTCCATATTTCTTTTTTAAAGGCAGTAGCTGTTGCTTCTAATCTGACAAGGTTGGCTATTTTTGCAAACTGGTAAACTATTACGATAATCTGGGCACATTGTTGACTTTATGGTAACTGTGTAATAAAGGCCACAGATATCGATGCTCACGCTGCATAAGGTATAGACAGTAGTTGTAGTAGACCGTATTTTGTATATTGTAGTGATTTATTATATTGACAATCGTCAAATCACAGTACGTAATCATTTATACAAGCTGTCAGATGTCTTAAACAGAAGTCTCTCATGATTATCTCAGGGGTCTTTTCTTGTCCAAAGTGTTCAACTATCTTAGAATTGTAACATCTTTTAGCTATTGTTGTTTATAGGGCCTGATGCTTTTGTACCAATAATCTTTGCTTGTAATAAACCAGTTCATCAGACATGGTCCTGTCTATTGGGAAGGGATTGCAAATATCTTGTGACGTTTCCAACTTGTTTCTTCTCTGGTATCATTCTTTGTCTCGCTGAATGCCTTTGAGGATTTGCTACAAGAATTCAGGCTTGAATTTCTTCAATTCCTTACAGGCTAGTATAGTACTAGTTATAAGGATCAATTCATTTACTTCAGCTACATCATACTGTTGTATATTTTGATGTATTGATATATGTAATAGGCTAACTATCAGTTCTAATTTTTGGATAGTTATAGCTCTTATTACGATATCCCTGCTGCCAAATCCTGCTGTACCTCTTTCAGTATCCTCCAGGTTATCTATTTCCGTCATATTTGGTGTATTAATATTTTCTCTCATAAGCTGCGCCACTCTATCACAAGTCTTAATGTAACAATCTATATCTCAATGATTGAATAGTAATATGGTAAGTTTGCCAGTATAATCTGTGTCCATTATGCAGGCACTTGTAAAGATACCACTGTTAACTACTAACTCACTCGTGAGAGCAATCCTTCTATAAGTTCCAGCTGATAGCCTGATTAATATGCTAGTTCCAACAGCTAATTGTGCCTATACAAAAACTATACCTGCTTGTATAGTGTAGAGATCGTAGGCTGCTATGATCCTTAAGTACTTAGTTGGTAATCTTGCTCTTCTGTCTAACTGTTTTGCCTGAATTACAGGATCCGAGTTAATGCACTTCAAGGTTCCCTATATATCTCTAATTCTGAGGTCTTCTGTTGCACCACTAGCTACTAGGTATACTTGAATTTCTCCTTCTGTAGTTTTTGTTGCTGAAATGACTTGTAAATATTCTGACTTTAAGATCACCTATTCGCAATATGCAGCTCCCTTCTCAGAAAGGTACTGTAGCTATTAGCTATGAGCATCAGATTTGCTTCCTCTTGTACCTGAGTGGTAAACAATTTTGATGTTATCGTCCACTAACCTTTGTATTCAACGAAGTTGATACCTACTCTGGACCTATGAGATTAGGAAATATTGGAGATTTTGGTGATCAGTATATATGGTTATCCTTTCCCTAGTTCTAATCAGGTATTAGGGCCATTTCTTGAAAGCTTCTAATAATGCTAATGGTTCCTTGTCATGGATCTTATAATTTTACTCCACGGAATTAAGTTTACAGGAATGAAAAACTACCAGTTGTAGTCTTTTCACTACAATCTAAGATAGGATATAACCTAAAGCATAGTTACTAGCATCTGTCTCTACTACTATTTTTCTTTCTAGTAAGAAAAGGTGTAAAATTAGAGCAGAAGTAAACCTTCTCGTTAGCCCATGAATGGCTGTTTCCTATTCCAGGCTCTACTAAAACCTTTTGGTATCATCTTTCAATATTTCCATAAACAGAGCACAAATGTTTGCGAAGTTTTCTATCAAATGTCACTAGAAGTTGGCAAATCCCTAAAATATCAGAACTTGTTTAATCAACGTACTGTCACTCGGCAGAGGTATTCGTGATCTGAGACACTACTTAATTACAGTTGCGCCATATGGTGGGGCAGTGCCAGTGGGGTTATCAATAGGCGTGCATGTGTGCAAGTTCAAGTTCACGATTAACAACTACTGGTACCTCTTAATATTCAACAGTCAATTGACCTGCCATAAATTAAACTAGCTAATATTTTGTATAACCTCCCCTTACTTCTAAAACTGCAGCCATCCTATCAGGCATTGATTTCCACAACTTCTTGAAAAACTCCTCAGAATTGTCTCACAAACCAATGGTGATCTATGTGCAAGTCTTCACCTAACACCCTCTTTTCCTCCTGGAGTATCTGCAATCCTTGGATTCTGCTGGTGCAATCACTTTTTAAGCTCAATCCATACAGGCTCAATAGGATTTAAATCAGGAAAATAAGGGGAGTGGTCCACAACCTCAATACTGTTTCTCTCCAACTAATCCATAACACGACATGCCTTATGAAAAGGAGCATTATCTTACTAAAAAAGAATATCTTCAAGTTGTATACCAAAGGAAATCCTTTGATGAATAACAGGAAAAAGATATCTTCTCAAAAGTCTAACATGCCTGGTCTTATTAATAGTTTGAGTAATAGGAACTAATGGACCTTTTCTTTTACCCCAAAAGTACCCCTAAACTATAAGCGAGATTCTCTTATCCTTCTCCTTTGGGTGTACACAATCAGCTAACCACTTCTCTGCAGGTTCTTGGAATACCCATTGTTGCTTTGGATCCTTGGATTTCTCTACGCTGCACTCATCACTCCAAATTACCCTTTCAAAATCCTCAGCTATTCAGTCCCTATGAGCTGTAGCCTATCTCAATCTCTTAGCCATATGATCAGGCTTTAGCCTAGGTCTTGACTTAGCTATCCATTTTTTAATGTTTGCTTCTCTGAGTACCCAGTCCACTATGCAGGCAAATTTAGTACGCAATCATATCCAGTCACTCTGGGTAGCACAAAGAGTTACCAGTATTAAGAGAAACACCAGGTACATAGCAATCTCTGAAGGCACATCTGGCCATTTTCCGGTTGGACTTGACTGCCTGTATAATTGTGCGATGCTGTTGACCACTCCAAATGGAGGTGTGACTGAGGTGAGGGAGATTTTCAAGAGATTGACATTCACATGCCTGGACAAGAAAGTTCTTAACTGTTGTCCATGGGTGTCTAATAATTTGAGCCACCAAGGCAATGTTCTGAAGGCAGTAGAAAAAGACGATTATCATGCCCTTCTTTGCAAGGCTTATTTCTCTCAAGGTGGTTTTAGGTGGGAGTCTTTTTTTTTTTTTTTTTTTTTGCGGCATACTTCGTATTTCCAGAATGCTTAACTATTAGTAAAAAAGGTAGAGGAAATTAATAAATTAATTAATTAGGTAAAGGAGACTTCGGTGGGGGTAGATTTGTGAATGGTCATGATTGCGATGGGGTGAACAGTCACAATCAACTTTACACTTTGTTGAAAGGTGGCATTTTAGCGAGGCGGCTTAGTCATCTGAGACCGGTTTCACAAATACTTCTGCTAAGTGACTGTAGGTTACTTCCAGTTTAACATGAAATTCAGCTTTCTGCTACTCATGGATATATTATAGACAACTATTAAATTGCCTAAAAATTCCCCCTCTTTAACATAGAAAACAGACTTCTTTGTTAAAATTGTAAGCTTTAAATCTGCTAATCTTGATAGCACTTTTATTACTAGATCTATATGTTCTTTCTCATTTTTGTAGTAGATTGAAAATGTGATTCTAATAGTGGACCACTCATTGGTTTAGGAAAACTCAGAGAACTTCATTCATTATATCAAGAAACCTTTCTGGAGGGTTGACAAATCCAAATAGCATTACCCTATATTCATAATTCCTATATCCTAAACAGAAAGCCCTTTTCTATCAATCGCCTTTTTTGATTTGGATGAGGGTAGAACCATCTTTTAAAGCAACTTTAGAGAAGATACTAGCTCCTGCCACGTAATCACATAACTATAATATTAATGATAGCAGATACATTTCAAGATTGTTATCTTGTTTAGGTTTCAGTAATCTACTACTAGTCGTAATCTCCAATCTGCTTTTGGTATAAAGAGAATTCAAGTACTAAAAGGTACTTGGCTTCAAGTAATCTTTCCTTGTTATAGCATATCGTCAAGGTATTCCTGCATCAATTTAAGCTTCTTATAGGACAAAGGATGAATGGGTCTACCAAAGAGTTTTACTCCTTTAACCAATTTTATTTCGTAATGGACAGGTTTTCTTTATACTAATTTCACCACCAATTGGGGGAGGAATAGCTTCTTTGATTTCTTGTAATCCTTTGGGAGAGAATCATAGTTGATCTGGTTAGGATCTTCTATAGTTCTGCTCCCTCCATTATGAATAGAAATTTCATCCCAGCCGACTGCCTCCTCATATTCCAACATATTTGCTATTCTTTTATCTTCTTCTTCCACACAAATCTTGAATTTGGAGTAATTGAATTCAAACTTTGCATGTCCTCCAATATTGGATAGCGGGTGTTCTGAATGCCACAATCTGAAAAGAATTATCCTTTATAGTCTCCCGCCACTGCAATTTCGAACGTAACTTTAGACAAGTATTTGTTTTAACTAATCTCAAGCTAAACTAGTCAAGAGTAGAACTTTCCTCCTGCTAGAGGCGATACCCTATTAAAGCATTGAATATTGACCTGATTTGGTCTCTCTGTCAATGGAATCATTAATTCTGTTACAAGTTAGCTGTGGATTATGAACATTTTAGATTCTGATTTGAATAGTCCTCCTTTGAACGGTAT
>NW_003298755.1:1175568-1223406 GCF_000151645.1 Tuber melanosporum
GTACATCGGAACGTTAATATACTTCGTTGAGTTACTTCAACATATCTGCGCTTTGATTACAACTAGAATGTTTGTTACTACACCCATACAGTTTCAACCATTCAGGTTTTCTCTGACAAACTGTTACTCTATTCTCTTTCAGGAATTCATACAACCTACTTAGTGTTTCACCAATATACCATGTAGTATATAACCAGTTCTCTGAATGGATGCCTCATTGTTTCTCACATACCTCAGAGTCTCTGTAGTAACAGAACTAACCAACAATTTGTTTATTTTTATCTCCTCCAATTCTTTGTCCTTAAGAACCACTTTGATCAATGAACTAAGAGCTCATTATACTTATGCAATATAGAGATATCCGCAGTAATAACCTTGCGGCTCATTTTTACAAATACTTATCCTATAACTCTATTACAGGTTATACTAGTGTTGATCCTAACTCATGATGTCATTGTTCATACCATCTTTCACCTACTGTTTGACGGTCTGGGATTGGAAACACAGGTGTGTAAGATTAATGTAATAGGTAGTATTCTTAGAGACTATACTACTTATCTGTCACCTATCTGAGTACTTGAACTCTTATCTCTTTCGAATATACCATATTGCCAGGTCTTATATATTCAAGATCTTAGGCCTCTGTAATTTTTTGAAGTAACTAATCATAAAGTGTATCTGATTTACCACATAGTAGAGGTCTCCTACCCAAGACCCTACCAATATGTCCTTATAGTAATTGGTATAGGAAGTAATGTGATTATTTTCAATTTCTATTCCTGTTGATTGAAATAGACCGCCCAGTTGCTGCTGCTGCTAGTGTCAAAATCTAATATCATCTCAACCCCTAGTAGTTCTCCTTTTCGATTCTAGCTCCTCTAATCTTTGACACTGACTGCCCAAACACCATCACGGTTGGTACTACTTGAAATGACCTTGGTCATTATCTTAGCTTTGCCTAACTCCACAAGTTTACTATTGTTACCAGCACGGGTACTCGGTTATTGGTTTTGTTTTATGTTTTGTTTTAAGTATCGCTTTAATACTTGGTTTTGTTTTATGTTTTGTTTTAAGTATCGCTTTGATAGTTGGTTTTGTTTTATGTTTTGTTTTAAGTATCGCTTTGATAGTTGGTTTTGTTTTATGTTTTGTTTTAAGTATCGCTTTGATAGTTGGTTTTGTTTTATGTTTTGTTTTAAGTATCGCTTTGATACTTGGGTTGTTTTAAGTATTATTTGATACTTGGTTTTGTTTTATGTCTTGTTTTAAGTATCAGTTGATACTTAATTAGTTTTACTAAAGTGTATCGATTGATACTTTTGATTAGTTTCGTTCATGCTAGACATGAACAGATTTGTGGATTTAAAGACCACCTAATTCCACGATGGAAAAGGCAGATTTCGACAAATAGTATTTCAATATACTTGGTTGAACAGTTACTTCTTTGGTCCTCAGTAAACCTTCGAAATCTCCTTTAGCTCTCAGCTCTTACCTGCTCTCTGGTAGAGTAGGCTACCTGCCAACTATCAAATCTTTAGCAATAACATGACTAGCATCTTGTGAACAGATTACATTTGTTTAAACTCAGCAAGTGGTTAAGAACCTGTCTCCGGATTTAGGCCTGATCAACCTATCGATATCTACCTCAGAGCTCTAGCGGAGAGAAGCAGCAGAATCACGGCACATTTGGCTTCGTCTCAAAACCAACATAGAGTCATTGAAGACCAGGAGAGGGAAGAAAATCCTACGGCAAGAACTTACAAGAAAGAAACAATACCGGCGCTCTGCTAAGGAGCCTGGAGAACCTGCAAACACGGAAGACACACAACTCCATGGCGAATTCGCTTCTACACCAGCGAAAAAACCTTCCTTTGAAACCCCGATCAATTCTGAATCCAGTAGCGAATCAGATATGGCTATTACAGGAGGAGGGCCTTTAGAAGGAGGAAAATCTCATGCTCGGCCTGAAGAAGAGAAAGTACCCACAGCATTTGAACCCCCTATGTTCAAACTCCACCTTCCAGTGAAGTTTACAGAAGAAGGAAAAGACTTCAAACCGGAACCTTTTGATCGATATATGACTGAACTCACACACTACCTTCTCCTACAAGTGAAGGATGTGGAAGACCATACAACCAGACTTTTCATTGGATCATTCTGTGAAGGAAAGATAACCGACGTATACGACCAATGCTATAAGGAATACGGCGGAAATATAAGATTAAGAGAATCCACTGTTCTCGATTACCTGAAAGGCCGATTCCAATCCTCTATTACCAACAACCTCCTATACAACAAATTTAACCAGCTCTACCAAGTTAATGGAATGCATGTTAAGAGAATTACAGATGTAGCTACGGATCTGATGATGTATAAGAACCAAATAAAGAAAGGAAACATTTCCATCTACATGCTTAAGTGACGATTCTATGATGTCATGCATCCTACCCTCCGGCGAGAGGTAGCACCACTCAAGGAAGATGATGAGGATATTGCCATAATAATTGCAAGAGCAGAATAAAAGGATGCCATGCTCCATAAAACCAAGGCATACATGATACAGACATCCTCTAGTAATAGGCAACCGTGACATAAGCCCTCCAACAACTCTAAAGAAGATACCCACAGGTTTTCAAAAAGAAATCAAAATCCTCCAAAGAATTGAGATGACAGACAGAAGAATACTTTGAATGTGGAAATTACTGGACACATGGCAATGAACTGCCCTACAAAGAAAAGGAAAGGAAAAGCGATTAAGCAAGAGGCATCGGCCCACAATATTGAAACTGATAGTGATGATGTCCAATCTAGTGAATATGAGGAGATCCATATTGGATATATCAATGTGGAAAGTAACAGTGTTCGACCTCATGCTACATTTAAAGCACCCACCGTCCTGGAAGATACTATTCTAATTAATGACAAGAAGGCTCGAGTCCTATTTGACACTGGCATGATTGGAAGAGACATGATCAGCAATGCCTTTGTCTCTGTCCATGGACTCCAAACTCGAGACTTTAACCAGTCCATACCAGTCAATATAGCAGTAAAAGGTTGATGATCCACAAGCTATAAAACTTGTAGTGCAACTATCCAGCTTGGCTCTACTGTCCTACCCCCTCAGGAAATACTAGTTAGAAACCTAGCCAAATATGATGCCTTGATAGGGATCCCATTTCTGAACTGCCACAAAGCCATAATCAGATGTGGAGAATTAACTATCGATTTCCTAAATCAGAAGGTTAGGGTCTCTTGCAAGCCAACAAGGGGAGAGTACCGAGGCTCAGTCTGTGAAGCAACTGCCCAATGCCTATTGGATGAGTACTCTGATATTTTCCCTGATCAGATTGCTGAAAAACTACCACCTATGAGGGAAGTGAACCACTACATCCATCTTCGAGACTCCTCTAATCTTAAGAACCAACCCACCTACTCTATCCCTGACGCATACAAAAACCTACTATGTGACTGAATAAACCAACAACAAAGAAGAGGAGTAATCTACTGAGCAGAAGCACTGGGTGCTGCACCTATGTTTGTTCAGCCCAAAGAAGATGGCAAAAGAATCCGCCCCTTGGTTGACCTCAAACTACGAAATGAAAACACGGTTATGGACAGCTCCACTATCCCAAACCAAATCCAAATCGTGAATGCAGTTGGACGGACTAGATTCCGAAGCAAGATTAACCTAAGTGATACCTACTTCTAGACAAGGTTAGATCCAGAAAGCAAACGCTATAACAGTTTCAAAACACACTTCAGAAGTTTTATTAGCCGAGTTATGTTACAAGGTAATATGAATACGCCTGCCACCTTTATGCGAATTATGGAAAACCTCCTAAGCGAATACCTCCACTATTTTGTATGGGTTTACATTAACGATATCCTCATTTTCTCAAACTCTAAAGTGAAACATGCCTACCATATAAGTTTGATTTATACCATACTGAGGGAAGCTAAGTTCTACGCTAGCAGGAACAAATCAATTCAGTTTGCCAATAAGCTTGATATCCTGGGACATGTGATAGATGATGAAGGAATTCATGCAGCCCCTGGAAAAATATCCTGCTTAACAGAATGGACAACCCCCCGAAATCAAAAGGAACTAATGCGATTTTTAGGACTAGTCAATTATATCTCCCAGTTCCTACCACACTATGATACTAAGAGAGCACTTCTCACAGACCTCACCAACAATGCAGAATTTATCTCGACCCAAACTTATGAGCGGGCCTTTATCAACATTAAGGAATTGATTAAGAATGCTGATATTATACGGCCTATCAACTACAGTAAACCAGACCCGATATGGCTGATTACTGACACATCAGATGTTGGAGTTGGAGTATAGGTTGGACCAGGAGCTTCGCATGAAATAGCAAGACCAGCGGCATTACACAGCAGGAAGTTCATTAATTCATAGATAAACTATGAAACCACAGACAAGGAAGCTCTTGCCGTAATCAATGCTCTTACTGCATTCAACAGCTTCCTGATGAGCAATACCTTTACCATTGTTACCGACCACCAGCCTCTCACTAAGCTTAAAACGGAAAAGGTTCCTGGAATGAGAAGAACACGACTGATAGGAGAAATCAGCAAATATAATGCAAAAATCATCTATACCCCTGAAAGAACCAACTATTTAGTTGATGCTCTCTCCCACCTATATGAGAACTAAGAGCTCACAGACCAGCCTCTTGTCTATGACTATACCAGACAAAGTGAAGATAGCCTTGATGACACCTCCTATGAATAAGAACCATCAGTAGCTACTGCCAATACTACCTCTCCCTCCAATCTTTTCACTTGCACCATATACAGAGCTGTTAGAACAGAACGAGGAAAGGATATTGATGATGAGTGGAAGGATGATTGCACCCTCCGCAGCACACCTCCTCACAAGCTTGAACAAAGCAGACTCCACAGATTCCACTATTACCTCGATACCTGCCCCTTTTATCAGACTGAAATTAAATTCGATAACATATACCAGTGACTGTACTATATGTCTGCTGATGATTCCAAAAACAACACTTTCAACACTGCAGAAGGAGCAGAAGAGGTGAAGGATGAAGTTAATGATGGATTGATCCAACCTCCCCTTACCCTTAATCCTGCCCCAAGACAAGACCAAGGCCTTGAAGAACTCAAACAAGCAGCAGCCTATGTGGATGCGCTATCTTACCTACATCCTGCGTAGTCAGCACCGCCATCCTCTCCTCCCATGATCGATTCACGACCACTATACAGTAGACCCTTACAAGTATACAACAATGAAACTATTGTTTCTGTCATACCTCCCACGATCCCTGAACATTGCCGACAGCTCTATGAAACCTTTGAAGAAGAGAAGACCCTATCAAAGTAACAAGAGGATCTCCCATTGAGGACGAACGGGATGTTAGATCAACTACAGAGGAATTAACCTCCTCTTTTCGAGGCCAAATGATGGCAGGATAGCACCATGACCCTATCTATTTCCAAGCTATATGTCGCTCCAAACATGGAGATCACACCCCCTACAACATATCTAATAGAAGGGTCAATACTAGCACCTATTATAGTGAACATTGCCTATATATCCTAAAAGGCCATATGTTCAATGGAATGACCATTAGGAAATATGTCATTACCAAAATCCACAACCAAGAACAGCATAGTGCGGACCACAACCTGCAATATGCCTCAGAATATGTTTACTGGCATGAAATGTGAAAGGACTTCCGCAATTTCGTCAAACAATGTGAACTCTGCTGGGCAAATAAGGAACGAACTCAACTTCCAGAAGGGAAAGTGCAAACCCTTCAGTGGCCATGCAAAATATTCAAATCCTATGCCATCGATTTAGCAGGACTATTCAACAAGTCTGCCAGATATGATACTATCTTGGTAGCTGTGGATTGGTTTTCTGGATAAAAGTGGCTCATACCAATGAAGGTCACCGACTCCTCCAAAGACACAGGGAATAACTTCCAGCAATACCTATTTACCCCCTATGGATACCCATTATCTATTGTCCGTGATGCTAATACCCGATTGACTGCCAGATTCTGGAAACAAACCTTGACCTCCCTTGGAATCAACCACATTATGGCTGCTCCTGGACATCATGAGACTAATAGCCAGAAGAAGGAAAGATCCATGAAGTCAAGACCGGAATCAGGAACATGATCAATGAATGACAGATTAACTGGGAACCAGCCATCATTAAACTTGCCGCTTATATTAACGCTAGATATTCAGACATCTTGGGAATATCTCCATAAAAGGCAATCTTCTTCCGCCAAGAGCATCTCCTACCCACAACACTATTCAAGAATTCCTCAGTCCCCACCTCCGATAACCACATAAACTGCCATCAAGCTATTCAGAATGATGCCTTCCAAGTTGGTAAAGCAGCCCGATGTAATGATCCCCCTCTGGATAGTGAGTTCTTGGTGACGGGGAATGATACTTGCCTTTTCTGTCTTCTTCTTCCTTTGTCTTATGATAGCTATAGGCCTTTACCTACATTACCGACAGTACAAGACCTTTGTCTTCTATCGGGAACGCCTATCGTAAGCTTTCTCTAACTTGTCTTCTCGAAGGACTTCCTTAGCACAACGATAATGTTGTAATAAAGATAAAGATCGTAAAGGTGTTTTATATTTGTTTAAAGTAATAAGTGGAAAAGTACTTAGAACAAAGCGTGAAGAACCTATCTTCTTCGGCCGCATCGACCTTCTTATATAATGTTCTTTCCGCCTTTAGTCATGTGACCTAAAATGGTCTCATGTGCGAAACCAAATCATAACAAACTAATCATGTGACCAAAGTGATCACATGCTCAAAACCCATGACCTCATAGCGAGGTCCCATGCAAAACTCATAAACCAATCATAATGCAATAAACAAGTCATACGACTCGACTGAATCATATGCGCGAAACCCATGACCTCATAATGAGGTCATGTGTGAAACATAAATCATATGCGCAAGGCTTACCCACATGGTATCCTTGCAAGGCATACTCATCAGGTGCACGTCCCATGACTCATATTTGAGCCATGTGCGAAAGCATCACAAATCCCACACATAACAACTCACATAACCCGAATGAGTTATGTGCGCGAAACAATAACATACCTGTGACTCATACCCATGTGTCACATGAAAACCTTTTCCATGCTAATCCATGTTCGTGACACCCGATTCCGGAGTACCACTACTGTTCAGAAATGACAACATAAGCATGTTCCTATTCCACCAGGCGACATGCTTATGGTCCATGAAAACATGTTTATTACCAATGTTGGACGCAGCAAGAAACTACAACCATAATGGCAAGGATCTTTTAAGGTCTTATCCTTTGACGAACATACAGAATACTACACTGTCCAGATGGATAGACACATGTACCGCTGCAATACTGCCCTTCTTCACGCCTCTGCTGTCAAGTGATTCCACCCAAATGAGAACTCCAAGTTTCCCGGAAGAATCCACTCTCGACCCGCACCTATCATCATTGACAAGAGGGAGGAATGGGAAATTGAAGAAATCCGAGACCACCACCTTTGGCATGGAAATGATCAGTTGCTGATCAAATAGAAAGGATACCGAACAAGCGAAAACAGCTGGGAACTACTAGAAGGACTAGAGTATACTATGGATATGGTGAACAAATGGTGGAAAGACAACATGCCAAATGAATTCCTCCCTCCAATGATCAATTAGATCACAATGTGCTGGATGCCAATGATGCCAGAGACTGAGTGATGGTAGATGGAACTCGAAGCTAGGGATGATTTTTGGGTACCATGCTTTGAGTCAGAATTCGAAAACAGTGATGAGGAGAATCAGGCTATGGAGCAGGCTCTCGACAACCTCACCTAATCACCATCCACTATCCGAATACCATAACGATGTCAAACTATGTAGAATGTAATGTGAGGTTGCGATAATGGATTGTTGGACTGTTGTTGAACCTCGATGTTATCCAACTTGAAGACTACTTCGCTATCCTCTGGGTGGACTACTGTACTGATTGCGATAATGCTTGGGTCGCTGTGTGGCATGAATCTGGTATTCATGACTACTGTGACCTGCATTTCTTTGAATCTCGATGTTTTCTTAGGATTTCTTCTTGTCCCTGGTTTGACACTTATGATGAAGAGCTGATAGCAGAAATGGAAACTTTTAGTTTCTCAGACTCCATTTTTGATGATTATTAGGTTTTGTTTGTTTAAACAGTTGTTTTATTTTGGGGAATGTAACTGGTATGGGTACCCAGTTATTGGTTTTGTTTTATGTTTTGTTTTAAGTATCGCTTGGATACTTGGATTGTTTTGAGTATTGTTTGATACTTGGTTTTGTTTTATATCTTGTTTTAAGTATCACTTGATACTTAATTTGTTTTACCAAAGTGTATCGATTGATACCTTTGATTAGTTTTGTTCCTGCTAGATATGAACAGATTTGTGTATTTAAAGACCGCCTGATTCCACGATGGAAAAGGCAGACTTCGACAGATAGTATTTCAATATACTTGGTTGAACTGTTACTTCTTTGTTTCACAGTACACCATCGAAATCACCTTTAGTTCTCAGCTCTCACCACCGTTCTGGTAGAGTAGGCCACCTGCCAACTATCATATCTTTACTGATAATGTGACTAGTACCTTGCAAACAGGTTACAACTATTCCTTCGAGTTTGGATAGTGAAGACTTTTCTGAGATGGTGGACTATTGCTACCATCCTATGCCTTGGCATCTTTATAGGGCGATTCTCTCTCCTTATTCTAGATACCTTGATTTGTCTCCAGCAGGTTTTATACTCGTAATTGTTCTTTCTACAATATATACATTTACCATCTTTTCTTTCCTTGTCATATACTAACTGAAAAATTCCTTCATCAGCCTTTCTGAGGTTCAAGTGCATTAATTCCATAGACTCTCTGGATCCTTTTACCACCTTTGTACACTTTAGATTCCACTTTTGCTTTTTGGAGTAACTATCCACCTTGATAAAGGATTTCTCCTTTTTTACCCTTAGTTTCTCTGTTCCAGAATATTTTTTATCATGGAACATTTTGGTTGGTTTCTGTTTGTCACAGACTAGGTGGTCCTGCTCCTGTGGTTCCTCCTTATTCCTTCCTGCTTCGCTGACTACCTTTTCCCATTCCATGTCAGAATCATATTTTTTATGGAAAGTTACTATCTGATTTTAGAGGTTAACTTCCTGTATACTGTCATTTGCCAAGCTGGTCTTGTTAGTCAAGCATAGAGATTCAGGTTATGCATAGTCCCCATAAAGGTCTAAATATTATTATTATACTTGACTGATATTATAGCTCGTATAGCTTTACACCCTTACTCAAGAGGGGCATACTGACAGGTAAATTGGTGGTCAAAGAGAGTCACTAAGTACAGTTCAGAGTGTTGTTTTTCCTCAGGGAGGCCATCTATTGCTTGCCGATACCATATATCTATCAAGCTAACCTGTTTCCTCTTTATTCTTACCAGAGTGTAGATATTTTATTCCTGGTCATCTTGCCAAATCCTGGGGTTACATTCGAAATAGTCCACACCTTGTATTAGCCAATAGTGGACATATTGACTAGTTTTTACTTCAAAAAAATAGCAGCGAGTCTGCTAGTCACATGATGGTTTAAGCCAATGTTTATCTAAACATATCAGCCATACTGCATTGCTTGCGGATTTTTCCTGTCTAAATTTGGATTGTACTCCTCCATGTCTTCCTTCTTTTCCTTTATCATCTTCATCATCACTCTTATCATCCTGGTCACCACCTAGTAAAGTAGTACTACAGGATTTTTCTTTCTATTACTTCTGCTTACTTTGGGAGGGGGGTTTCCAGGAGTTTATTCTTTTCCGCTACATCCTTCCACTCTTCTGGGACTGATTACAACATAGCATACCAACCACATACGGGATTCAGAGTGTGGTATATTACTTTGATTTTTTCGTACAATAGAGCTAAGGCCTCCAATATCTTGATCTGATTCCTCTGAATGGTCAGGGTGAAGTTGTAGTAGCTTTCTTCTTTCCTATCTGTTAGGCGGAGACAACTTAATAGACTTCAAAGTTGTCTAAGCCAATCGAGATTCGTTTCTGTAGATGGAGATTGTCTAGGAAGGCTTGGACTTTGCTCGTTTCGTTTATAACTACTAGGAGTGCAGTAGAATAGGCAAAGTAGGTTAGAATCGTAAAAACAATATTATATTGTTAAGGTCTCTTCTCCGTTGCTTGATGATGTCTAAAGCTATGGAGGCACTTCGATATTTATATTCCATGTCTGAGTATTCGCGGACTACATCTATTTATCATACAACTATGTACTACTTCAATCGTAATTCGCGACGTCGAGTTTTCCTCCAAGGTGCGAACACCTGTGAACCCTGAAAACCATCACACCCTCTTCGGTAATTACAATATTTCTTCTTAGGAAGCATGCTGTCCCCAATAGTAATATCCCGATTAGCAGAGTCTTTAGACTTATGGCCTAGTCCTTAAGTCGAACTGAGTTGGCTCCAATTGTCTTCGCCATTGATAAAATGATCAGTTCTATCCATGGCTATATCTGCAAAGGTGGTATTCATTACAACTATCGTAGGTCATCTGACTCTGATCCTTTGTAACTCCATACCCAACCCATAGATTTTCTCTGGATGACTTCCTATTAATTTGCAGAGAGCTATTCCACCAAATTGGTAATTAATCGCTCGGTCGGCAACCCTTGGTTGCTCTCTGGGTAGTAGGTTTCAGTAACCATTTTAGGATTGAGGATCACCCCATGATTACGACCTGTTCCGAAACCCAGTTGCAACACTCCATGAAGTTCGTTGGCTTCTTTGGTAGTGTCTTTTGGAGTTCTAGACTCTTCTGGTGGATGTAAATGTATTAGTCTCTAGTAGAGATTCTTTACCATTTGATACCATCTCTTTGTACGAAATCGTCCTGTTACCTACGGCCCATATCAAAGGTATCATGTCTTTGGAGCCAGATAACGCTCTGAGTAGTTGACAGAATCACTCCGTTCCACTTCCCAAACCTAGCCGAAGGTCCCCTCTCATATGCCCTACGAACAGGATCCAGTCGGATAGATGGCAACGACATATATGGTGTTATTCTAACACCTTCAGTTTGGTGGTAATATAGTCACAGGACGCAACTGAGATTGATATATATGATGACATGCGGGCCCTATAAGGGAGCCAGAGGGGGGTGTTGAAGACCAGAGATTCCGATTCCAAGTGGAGTTACCCTACTTAGGGTGGTTCCTAGGTATCGGGTTCTGATATTCCTAACACTATCCAGCTGAGTGGCTAAGTTTGATATTAGGATTTACAGTCCTTACTACTGTTAGGTCTGTTGTTCTTTGAACTACCAGAATGCTCATTCCAGGATGAGGTTCCATTCTAGAGCTTCTCACTTTAGTTGAGTTGTTACTCCTTCAAGATACTCTTGACTGGCATTCTGCACTGGCAGCTTAGTAGCTATTTCCTGCTTGCTCCTTGCTTATATCTCTCAGATATTCGCATCCACCAAAGTGCACTGACATAAGATAATCGCTTTATTATATCATATACAACTTGTCCTTTTAGCAATTATTATTGAGCCTCTTTTAGCCCTTGAGCAACTGCTTGCAAGTTGGCACATACAGTGTCAAAGGCAATATTAGTAGTATCAATACTGGTTGAAATGTCATACCATATTTGCCCAATATTAATTCCTACCCTAGCAGCAAGTCTTGTAAGACCTACTCCATAGATTATAAGACTTGATCTGGAAGATGTCGAAAATGGAGAGAGGGCTCTCAAAGACAGCAGGATGCTAGGAGCTTTGCCTGCAGGTCCTCCTAAAGGATTTCAGAGATCAGGAGGAAGACACGACAACTTACTAAAAGTTGTGGAGTAATCATTTCCCGAGATATCTATTTATTCCTCTGTAATTATCTGTTTTGGAGGTTGTGATATTTTTTTTGCCTACTTGCAAGCTACTTATATTTCTCATAATCCAGCTATAAAGCCTAAGTTTTAGGAGATGTACATTTTGGTAGAATAGGAGCATGAGACACTTAGTATCGTAACAACGTTGTATGGTAAAAGGTGTTAGGTAGGTAGAGAGTCTTGATAAGAAGGAGATCTAACAATATACTACTAGGTAGAGATGGCCTGGATAGACTTGGGATCATATGAACAAATTAAGATTCATTTCCTTAGTGGGAGATTGGTCTAGCAAGGTTCAAATATGATATGTCTTTTGTTTATAACTACTCAGAGTGAAGTGAGGGAATGTAAGGTAATGTAACGATCCCCTTTCAGATAGATAGTTCTTGGCGACGGGGAACGATACTAATCTTTTCTTTCCCTTTCTTTCTTTGTCTTACGATAGCTCTAGGCCTCTGCCTATGTTACCGATAGTACAAGACCTTTGTCTTCTATCGGAAACACCTATCGTAAGCTTTCTCTAACTCGTCTTCGTAACAAGTGCTTCTTGGCGTAATGATAACGTTGCAATAAGGATAAAGATCGTAAAGGTGTTTTATATTCATTAAAGTAATATGTAGGAAAAGTACTTAGAACAAAGCGTGAAGAACCTATCTTCCTCGGCCTCATCGGCCTCCTTATATAGTATTCTTCCCGCCTTTAATCATGTGACCTAAAGTAGTCACATGTGCAAAACCAAATCATAACAAACTAGTCATATGACCAAAGTGATCATATGCTCAAAACCCATGACCTTATAGCGAGGTCATGTGCAAAACTCATAAACCAATCATAACACAATAAACAAGTCATATGACTCGACTGAGTCATATGTGCGAAACCCATGACCTCATAATGAGGTCATGTGTGAAACATAAATCATATGCGCAAGGCTTACCCGCAAGGCACACTCGCAAGGCATACTCATCAGGGGCATGTCCCATGACTCATATTTGAGCCATGTGCGAAAGCATCACAAATCCCACACCTAACAAATCATATAACCAGAATGAGTTATATGCGCAAAACAATAACATACCTGTGACTCATAACCATGTGTCACGTGAAAACCTTTTCCATGCTAAGCCACATTCGTGACATTAGCTCCCCTCCTCCTAAGCCTGAGTCCCATCAGGCCTTTTCTCCCAGTTTTAATAGTTCCCGTCCTGCCGAGCGCATGGTCCTTCTCAGCTTGTGGAACCTTTGGTCTGCCTCCCTCCATCTGACCCTCACCGATTCCAGAGTCAGATTCGCCATCTCAATCGTCTGTCGCTGATTGTCGTTCAGCTGTCTAAGCTCCGCGATCGTTTTGTCGTTTGCCGAAATTGTGGCCTCAGCTTGGCCTAGTTGTTCTCGGAGTCCCTGGATCTGCCTGTGTAGGCTCCTGACATCCGGTTCCGTGTCTGCCGAAGAATTTTGGGCCCCTCCCTCCTTGGACCGCGTCCTCGCGGCCCATGCCTTTCTGGCATCTTCTCCTTCCAACTCTTTTCGGCTTTCTTCCTTCTGCGGGTAGAATCCCGCAGATATTTTTGTGCCCTTTGTATCCTGCACCCCTTTCTGAAGCATTGTTGCCAATGCTTCAGGATGTGGTCTGGGCGTGGGCCACACTTTCGACATTCCCTCGGGAACTATCCCGAGCCTTCCTTGTCACCCTAGTGTGTTTGGCAACCGTCGTCGTAGCATACCGTCCATGACATGGCGTTATGCTGTGCTTGTCTTTCCCTTTCCTTGAGTTCTTCGTCGGTTGGCCCCATGAATGAGTATTCGGGGCTGGTGGATGTGGTTTGGCAGGGGCTATCGCCCCAGCCCTCGTGTTGCTGCAACGGCGCGGGAGTCTTTCCCTTTCCTTTGTCTTGGTTGAATGTGATCGTCACCTGGGCCGGGCTTGCCTGGGTATCGCTGGTGGAAGGTTGAGATGGCATCTTGTGCGTTTTCGAAGTTGTGTGCGAAGTACCAAGTTTTATCGTGTTCAGGAGAATATCCTGTCCACTTGGCTCGGTATTGGAGGTAACCGTGGAAGAAGCGGGAATCGACTATTTCGTCGAGCTCGTATTCCGGTTCTCCGTCAAGTTCGATCGGAGGGCAGGAATAAGTGTTTGTGAAGGAAACTTATTGTCGTTGTGTAGTTCGAGGAGTGAGATGTGGAATGTATTGTGTATTCGCATTGAGGGGGGAAGGTCGAGTTTATAAGCTCGGCTGTCCACTTTTTCCAGTATCCGCAATGGTCATATTTTCTTGTAGTCCAATTTCTTTGATGGTCGCGTTGTATGAATATTGCGTGGTGTTAGCCATACCATATCTCCTGGTCGTATATTCGGATCTGGTCTTCTGTGCTTATCGTATTGTTCCTTTTGTCGTTGTTGTGCTTGACTCATTTTGTATTGTAATGTTTCGTGTAGTTTCCCCATATCAGTTTTATCCAGTATCACATTATTAATCGTATGATATGTGGTCTGACTTTGTGGATGTTGTCCGTAATTTGCGAAGAAAGGTGTCGTGCCAATTGTTTCTTGCTTTCCATTGTTGTATGCGAATTCGGCCATTGATAACCGCTTGTACCAATCATCTTGCTAATAGTTGACATAGGCCCTTAAATATTGTTCGAGTATCGCATTTACCCGTTCCATTTTTCCATCTGTTTGTTGGTGGAACGCTGTGCTCATTCTGTTTTGTATCCCCATTTCTCCGGTTACTTTCTTCCATAGTCCCGATGTGAATAGTGTTCCTCGATTGGTAATGATATTCTTCAGGAGGCCGTGAAGTCGAAAGACCTCTCGGAAGAATATTTGTATAAAATCCCTCGTGTTGATGTCTTTTCTAACCGGAATGAAATGACTCATTTTGGTCAGGCGATCCACCACGACCAAGATGCTATCGCAATTTTCCGATGTTAGTAGGTCCGTGATGAAATCCATAGTAATTGTTTCCCCTGGTTGTTCGGGGACTTCGTTTGATTTTAGTAATCCATATGGTGCGTGTTTAGCCGTTTTCGTCCTCTGGCATATGTCACAGTTTTTGACATATCGTTTGACATCTGCGCGCAGTCCTGGCCAATAGAATGACCTCGTGATGAATTCTCTGGTTTTAGCCATTCCTCCATGTCCTGCCGTTCGGATATCGTGGTGTTGTCGTATGATGTCTGTCCTTATCTCCTCTTTTTCTGGGATCCATTGTTTTCCATCGTACCACATATTTCCGTCCTTCCATTGGCATAACCCCAGTGCAATTCCTTTCATCTCCTTTTTTCCTTCTTCTAAGGCTTCTCTTATTGCCTGGATTGTTTTGTCTTTCTTGTTTGCGTCCTCAATTCCTCTTTCATCCTTTGATGTGAATTGGATAACCTCCATTGCCTCGAAGTAGGTTTTTGGTAATAGGGTCCGTGTTTTTTGTTTGATCCTTTCGTCTTCTTTCGTTTGTGGTTTGTCGCTTGCAATCCTTGTGAGAGCATCTGGCTTTCTACTTTCTTTGCCTGGTCGGTATTCGATTTTGAAGTTGTATTTGCTGAGGTGTTCCATCCATCTTATCTGGCGGTCGTTCGGTTCTTTCGTAGTCATGAACGGCACCAGGTTCTTGTGGTCAGTTAGAACTCGGACTCGATCGTCATTGTTCGAAACGTATCTTCTCCATTCTTTTAATGCTTGAACTATTGCTAATAGTTCTTTGTTTGCAACATCGTAGTTGCACTCTACGGGGGTCATTGTCTTGGATCAATAGGACACTGGCCTCCATTTTCCATCATCGCATTGTTGCGATAGTATGCCTGAGCATACATATTTTGAGGCGTCCGTTTCAATCATTGTCCTTTAGTTTGGGTTGAAATGGACCAATATGGGTGCCGATGTTAGATGCGTTCATATTGCATCATATGTCTTTTGTTCTGTTTCTCCCCATTCCCATTTCTTGTCTTTTTTCGTTAGGTTATAGAGTGGTTTTGCAAGTCTGCTAAACCCCTCTATGAACCTTCGATAAAAGTTGTAGAATCCCATAAAGCATTGGACATCTGTTTTGTTGTTTAGTTTAGCCCAATCCCATATGGCTGCTGTTTTAACAGGATCGACCTTAACCCCACTTCGATTGATGATAAATCCAAGGTATTCTGTTTCTTCCTTATGGAATTCGCATTTTGTTGGTTTGATCTTCATTCCTGATCCTTGTATTGCCGCCATGATATTGCTGATATCTTTTTGGTGTTGTTGTATGTTTTCCGAATATATGAGTATATCGTCCAAGTATACGATGCAACATATGTCAAGGTACTTATTAAGTACCTTGTTGATCCATCTCTGGAATGAAGCTGGTGTGTTGGTTAGCCCGAAGGGCATCACCAAGTATTCGAACATTCTGTATCTTGAGGCGAATGTAGTCTTCCATTGGTCTCCTGCCTTGATGCGTATATTGTGGTATGCATCTTTGATGTCGAGTTTGGTGAAGTATTTTGCTGATCGTAGTCTGTCCAGTGCTTCCCCAATCACGGGTAGTGGATATCGGTCCTTCTTGGTAACCGAATTGAGGGCTCTGTAGTCCACGCATAGTCTCATTTTTCCGTCTTTCTTTTTGACGAATAGTATTGGGGATCCTCCTGACGCGAAAGAGTCTCGGATCCATCCTCTCTTTAGGTTTTGCTCGATGTACTTCCTAAGTTCTTGGAGCTCTGCTTCCCCTAGGGGGTATAACTTCTTATAGGGAATCTCTTTTGTCTTTCCCGTTTTTTTGTCTTTGTCCAGCTGAATTTCGTGGTCGATTCCTGGTCTTCGAGGTGGTAGCTCCATAGCTTCCTCTTCTTGAAATAGATTTGTGAATTGGTGATATTCTTTTGGAACCAATTCTTTCCATCCTTTTTTGCTTTGGTATTTCTTGTCCTGGATTGCTAGTTCTGTGCTGATGTTGATTTTTGCTAGAACTGCTTTCTCGTCTTTGTATGTCCATTTGAGAATTCCTGTGGTATCTCCTCTTTGATAGTACCGTCCGAAGGCTTGTACTGTGATTTCTTTGATCTCAATTCTTTTTGTTGTATTGAGCTGGCTTTGGTCTGTGCTTCCAAATCCCTTATTTCCTCTTGTGGTATCTTCCAGTTGATCTACTTCATGCAGATCTTTTTGGTTGATTTTTTCGATTATCAACTGTGCGATTCGATCGCCTCTCTGGATTTGATAGTCCTCTTGAGATAGGTTGGCCAGGACCACTTTGACTTCACCTGTATAGTCAACGTCGATCACCCCTGCCATGGTCATAAGTCGATGTTTGACTGCTAGACCACTGTGGGGTGCTATTCGTCCGTAGGTGCCTTCTGGGAGTCCAATGGCTATTCCCGTTGCTATCGTTGCCTGTCTGTTGGCAGGTATCTTGATTCCTTCGTTGGCGTATAGGTTGTGTCCTGCTGCCCCTTTGGAACCCTTGGTAGGCACTTTTGCCTCTTGGTCCAGCCTTTGTATCCGGACTCTCTTATCTTACCGCATCTCGGCAAACTTAGCATGTAAAGTTTCTTCTTCCACTTCTCGTATTAGTGTGGAGTAGACTACAGGTGAACTGTTGAGACATTGTGTCGCACATAGTTCACCTGTAAATGTCATCTTGTTCTCGTTCCAATCGATCGTTGGATTATGCTTCTGTAACCATGGCATCCCTAGGACTATCTCATGGTTCTTTATATCTGCCACTTGAAAGGTTGCCGTTTCCCTATGGCTGTCAATGTCCATAGGTACTGTCGCCGTATGGGTTATAGGACCCATAGCGCTTGGCTTTCCATCTGCTAGGTAGACTTGTCTTGCTTTCTTCGCTTGTTTGGTGTGGAGGCCGTATTTGTCGCATATTTCTTTGTCGATAAAGACTTCAGTGGCCCCCGAGTCGAGCATTGCATATATTGTTGTTTCTTCGCTTTCTCTGTTGTATTCCTTCGTTTTGATCATCACATGATCTCCATCTTCTTCTCCTCTTTGCGTGTGTAGTGCCGTGTAGTAGTTTGCTAATTTGATGGGTTTTCCAGGTCCACATCTTGGGTCTCCCAGACCTCCGTTTACTGGGGACCCTCGTCATTTTCCGCCGGTGAATCCTCTGCTATCATCTCGCAGATGTTGCTCCTTTTCTGATTTTGGAAATGGTTATTTCCAGCAGCTCTGTTTCCCTGGTATCCGTTGTCCGGTCGGCTTCTGCATTCTCGTATCCGATACCCTGCTTTTCCACACCTTAGGCATAATTTCCCATTCATCCTTCTGGCGTATTCTTCTTTAGAGAGATTCAGAGCAGGTCCTGTTCTTGACTTGTCTAACTCCATTGGTTCGCCTGGTGGTAATGCTCGACTTTCTCCTCGAGGTGCTTGCGGTTTGAAGGTTCCGTCCACATTCCTGGATGATTGGACCACTCTATGTGCTATAGTATTTTCCCAGTTGCTCTGAACAATGTTTAATTTGCTTTCTTTGTCGATTGCCCATCCTGCAAATCGTTCGGCTGTCGTATAGCGCAGGTCAGAGATTCACCATGCCTCTCGTAGTCTCTCACTGCAGTTTCTCAGGAGGATGATGTAGAGAGTCACATCATCAAACTCAGCCTCGTATTCCAACAGTCGACATTGGTTCCAATATGCTGTGAATGTTTGTTTTCCTTGCTAGAATTTTTCTAGCTTTCGTCTTGCTGTTTCTTTGGCGTTGGGATCTCTAAATTGTTCAAAGAGTGTCGCCTTGAACTCTTCGTATGTGACCCATTCCCTCTGCTTCCTTCCATCTTGGAGAGGCATGATCCATTGTCCCGCGAGTCCTCTGAGCAGAGATTCCACATATGGAATCTTGATCTCATCATGTTGTTCTCCGTATCCTTTAACGGCAAAATAGCCTTGGCATTGTGCTAAGAATATTCGTAGCTTATCTTCAGCTCCTTCGTATGTGTCGGGCTCCTTTGCTTTTGGTCGTTGGACATTTCCTTGTCCTGTATTTCGCGTGGCTGCTAGAAATGCCTGAAACTGATTTTCAGTCATTCCAAGTATGCTGGTTCCTGGTGCCAGAGCTGCTGGGGCTGGTGGCCCAGGTACTGCGGATCCCGACATTCTCTCAGGTCGTGGAGTTTCAGCAGGAGAGCTATCGACTGATGATCCTTCTTCTGGGGTTACTGGGCTTGCTGCTCTCGAGGGTTCTACTGAGATGTGATCTAGGGCGTCGCTGAATCCTCCTAGATTAAGATTTGGATTGTCGATGTCAATATCACCTTCCCTGTCTGGGATGAATGATGCCGTCTTGTATCGTTTGACGTCGCACTAGGTGACGCTTTGTAATGTAACCATCCCCTTTCAGATAGTTAGTTCTTGGCGACGGGGAACGATACTTATCTTTTCTTTCCCTTTCTTTCTTTGTCTTACGATTGCTCTAGGCCTCTACCTATGTTACCGATAGTACAAGACCTTTGTCTTCTATCGGAAACACCTATCGTAAGCTTTCTCTAACTCGTCTTCGTAACGAGTGCTTCTTGGCGTAATGATAACGTTGCAATAAGGATAAAGATCGTAAAGGTGTTTTATATTCGTTAAAGTAATATGTAGGAAAAGTACTTAGAACAAAGCGTGAAGAACCTATCTTCCTCGACCTCATCGGCCTCCTTATATAGTATTCTTCCCGCCTTTAATCATGTGACCTAAAGTGGTCACATGTGCAAAACCAAATCATAACAAACTAGTCATGTGACCAAAGTGATCACATGCTCAAAACCCATGACCTTATAGCAAGGTCATGTGCAAAACTCATAAACCAATCATAACACAATAAACAAGTCATATGACTCGACTGAGTCATATGTGCGAAACCCATGACCTCATAATGAGGTCATGTGTGAAACATAAATCATATGCGCAAGGCTTACCTGCAAGGCACACTCGCAAGGCATACTCGTCAGGCGCATGTCCTTTGACTCATATTTGAGCCATGTGCGATAGCATCACAAATCCCACACATAATAAATCATATAACCCGAATGAGTTATATGCGCAAAACAATAACATACCTCTGACTCATAACCATGTGTCATGTGAAAACCTTTTCCATGCTAAGCCACATTCGTGACAGGTAAGAGCTAATCGTATAAATAATATTGTATTATTAAGGTCTCTTCTCTCATGCTTAATGATGTCTAAAAGCTCGGTAGATACTTTTCTATTGATATTTTACATTTGAGTGTTTGTGGACTACATTTATCTTTCCTATAAATTATATACCTCATTAACCATAACTCCTAATATCAGGTATTCTTTAGAAGTACTAACACTAGGAGAACCTGAAAACTATTATACAATTTTCAGTACTTACTATTATACCAATTGGAAACTGCACTGTTTCCAATAGTAAATATCCAATTCTCTAGGTTTATTAGACTTATGGCCTAGTTCTCAAGGTAAACAGTATTGGTGCTAAGTGTCTCGCTTATTGAAAAAATAATCAGTTATATCCATAGGTTGTATCTGCAGGAGTAGTCGTGGGTGTAACCTCCTCAGGTTGCTGACTTTAAACCTTCATAATACCTAATATAACCTACAGATATCCTCCAGATGACTTTCTACTAATTTGCAGGAAGCTATTCTACTGGATTGGGAAATATTCCCTTTGTCAACAACTTCTGGTTATTCTAGATAACAGGACGTTGATCATTATTCAGTATTAGGGATAATTCCTACAATTACAACATGTTTCTGGACCTAGTTCTAGAACTCTGTGAAGTTCTTTATCTTTTTTGCTATAGTCCCTTGGAGTTCTGTACTCTTCTCATTATTGTAGGATAAATGAGAATATATTGGCTCTTTGTAGAGATCCTCTAACATTCATTCTTGTACTGTTATGCAAAAAGGTCCAGTTACTTATAGCTACTACCATAGGTGTTCTATCTTTGAAGTCTTTAGACCTTATGAATACTTAACAGATTTATTCTATTCTACTTTTTCAACCTAGCTGAAGGATCTATCTCATATAGCCTACAATCAGAATCAAGTTGGAGGAATGGTAGCGATTTATAATATGTTAGTCTGGCACTTTCAATCCTGCGGTATTAGTCACAGGATGCAACTGAGATTGATATGTATAAAAACAGGTAGGCCTGTTTGGGGGTCGGAGGGGAGTGTTTAAGACTAGAGATTCCAATTCTGAGTGATGTTACCCTTCTTAGAGTGATTCCTAGGTATCAGATCTCAGTCCTCCTAACATCTACTTATGTATATGCAAGTTCTCCCCTGCTCTAGCAATCAACTTCCTCTTAAGATTAGAACTTAATTGAGTAAAGCTATAAATTACTGATATTAAGTTTTACCATTTTGTTTCCTTAACTCTATTACTAAGTCGTTGAGATTTTGTTATATTTATTTCCAGAAGACTTCAATTTTTTTAGATCACAACCTTGGGATCAATCTTCCCTGTAGGAGCCCCCCTTACATATACATATTGGCTTGACTATCTGAAATAGTTTTCCTTAGAGTATTATTACACTATATTTGTATTCATCTTGTATATTTTGCATTTATTAGTATACCTCCTAGCTAACTTTTTTGATTTATTATTTGACATATTTAGTAATTAATATTAACGTTGTATTCAAATATTTATTAGCTTTCTCTTCAAGAATATTAATTAAATAATAGTTTTTAAATTTTACTATACAAGCTATATTCTTCCAAATTATCTATAGATTACTATGATCTCATAATACTATAATGCAACCTCTTTTATCTGTTGTCATTTCTTATTTTTTAATTTTTAAATGCTGTTCTGTACATGATTTATTAGTTTATATTTTATTGGAATAGTGAAATTTATTTTAGAATACTAATTGGAAAGCAACTCTTAAGTGTATAAATCTAAGTGAACTATTAGCCTATATTAATTATTACTTTAATCTTTAACTGCTAGTAGTATTATTATAACTTGAAGATAACTTGAATGTTTTATAACTTGAAGAGGCCTTTTTACCTTTTTTATGTGGAGAATAGGATTAAATGGTAAAGAGAGAAGAATAAATTGAAAAATGTTTTTCAATAAATGTTTCCAGCTTTTCTCAGCCAAAAATAAGAAAGAAAACTAATATATCAAAACTAAAGTATGAGAATCAATTTACAATTCCTGCTTTCTTATTTTTTCTCTGTTTTAACTCTCTTACAGGATGTAAAAGCTTCTATCTAATAAATGAATTTGAGGCTTTATATATATATATATTTTACAAATATTTATATATACTATTAGGCTTTTATCTCTACATTAAATTTTAATGTCATTACCTATTAGTTTAATAGTATTATAGCCTCTAGTTGTCATCTATGTCTTTTATGATATTTCCATCCATGTTTCTGACATTTTCTTACCAACTACTGCAGTTTCATTGACAAGTGTACTCACATAATGGGTATTGTTACTGACTAGTTTCCAACTGTTTTAATACAGATCCATTGTTAGAAGCCATCATTCAGACATACTATCATACCGAAGTGGTGTATTGCCGCCACTGCATGCACTGCCACATACATCGCCATGTTCGCCTGACTTTTCTCGACCCCCTTCCTACGTTATTATGTCGATGGCACGTGATGTTAAAACCAAGCCTCAAGCCACACTCTGCCTCATTGGTCTAGACCCTACTTGGTATTGGTACCACAACTACCCATCCCCGTGCACGTATGGACTATGTACCGTCCTCGTACTCGGCCTCTCGGTGTTTCCTTAACCTTTTGCCTTTCCGTCAGTGTCTGCTCCAGCCATCTACCATACATCAAACTTCACGTCCGATTTAACAATTAAATATCCTCTACTTTCCCGAGACCTTGTTAATCGAAAATCGGTCCCCACTTCACTTTACCCACCATGTCTGATCCTGAAAGAGAGAAGGCGCTTTCGGAATTCAAGACAAAGGTTATTTATCCCCCAGTAACCTGTCTATCTATCGCAGCGCCTAAGGGTTCAATAATTTCATCAAGGGCATCATAATGCTAATATTGTACTCTCTCTATAGCTTCTTGAGCACCGAGAATGGGATGCAAAATTAAAAAATTTGAGGAAAGAGATTAAGGATCTTCAGAAGGAGTTCGACCATACCGAGGAGAATATTAAGGCATTACAGAGTGTTGGTCAGATCATTGGGGAGGTTCTGAAACAGCTGGATGATGAACGATGTATGTTCATCCCTCCGTTTGCCTTTCTTATTTTTTCTCATTTGTTGGATAGTAGAGTTGACCATACATATAGTTATTGTCAAAGGTGAAGCTCAACAATAGTACCATCTTTTACTAAGTTTATCACAGGGTGTTAACGATTCGATAAACGATAGCTTCGTCTGGACCTCGTTATGTTGTCGGTTGCCGCTCCAAGGTTGACAAAACAAAACTTAAGCAAGGTGTTCGTGTAGCGCTCGACATGACTACCCTGACAATTATGAGAATGTTACCTCGAGAAGTCGATCCTTTGGTCTATAATATGTCACTTGAGGATCCTGGTCAGGTATCTTTTGGTGGTATCGGAGGTCTCAATGAGCAAATTCGTGAGCTAAGAGAGGTTATCGAACTACCACTGAAGAATCCAGAACTTTTCTTGAGAGTTGGGATTAAGCCACCAAAGGGTGTTTTACTTTACGGCCCCCCGGGGACAGGAAAAACGCTGTTGGCAAGAGCTGTAGCAAGTAGTTTGGAAACAAATTTCTTGAAAGGTGCACCCTACATGAACCCGCGTATTTAGCTGTTTGGTTGATCATCTAATGTCAATTCTCTAACTTAGTTGTGTCTTCGGCGATTGTCGACAAATATATCGGGGAATCTGCCCGTCTGATTCGTGAAATGTTCGGATATGCTAAGGAGCACGAGCCCTGTATCATCTTCATGGACGAGATTGATGCCATCGGTGGACGCAGGTTTAGCGAAGGGACTTCCGCAGATCGTGAGATCCAACGAACTCTCATGGAACTCCTCAACCAATTGGACGGATTCGACTACCTTGGAAAGACAAAAATCATTATGGCAACCAACAGGCCGGACACCCTTGATCCTGCGCTTCTGAGAGCCGGCCGATTGGATAGAAAGATTGAGATTCCCTTGCCTAACGAAGTTGGTCGATTAGAAATCCTCAAAATCCATGCTGCCTCGGTGTCGAAGGAGGGAGAGATTGACTATGAGAGTATCGTCAAGATGAGCGACCAGTTGAACGGCGCTGATCTTCGAAACGTGATTACGGAAGCTGGATTCTTCGCCATCCGAGACGACCGTGATGCTATTACCCAAGATGATATGTCGAAAGCTGTCAGGAAGGTGGCAGAAGCCAAGAAGTTGGAGGGCAAGCTTGGTGAGTTTCCACTCTTCTTTCTCCTGTTGCGCTCATTGTTCTGGCCGCTAATGCTGTGTTCTAGAATATCAAAAGCTTTAGTTGGTTCTTGTCTTTGTAAAGCATGTAGTCCTACGACTCATCGAATACGTCGGATGATAATTGATGCTCTTTGCTGCACTGTATATTCCCACAAAATGAAAGACCCCTGTGCTTACGATGGCTGCTCTTTAATGCACCTTCAGGCCACACCCACAGACCGTGAGTGGCTCCAATCGTCAAAGGGCACAATTATGTATCGACGTTAGCATTAGCGTCCATCCCTTAGTGAAACTGTGCACAAGCCCAACCACCACTTTGAAAGTCTTGCGAGTGAAGCACAGCGGAAACAGACCTAACGGTTTGCAATACGATTGCCAGCGGTTGGGCTCTCAAAACTTATATCACCATTGCAACCACGTGCCTACCAGTACTCGTACGAGCAGAGCAACTTAAGAGCACACGAGCAGGAACTGTTGCTTACAAAGGACGGAGTAAATTTGTGCAGTTTTTAAAGTGTGGTTTGGCCACCTCGTTAACAGAGCAGGGCGTCTCCCACTCCAAGCATGAGTAGTGTGCCCAAGAGAAGCAAAAAATTATTATTTATGGCTAATGCAGGTGACGATTTTTTCTTTATGGTTGCTTCATTTAGGGACGCGCGCCGAGACTTGACGTCAATACTGTACTCGAGTACTCGTACCGCACGTACACACTACGAGGGGGTGAGCATAACTGAGGCGAATTCGAGTTTAGCTGGTCAAAATCTGGTTAGTGTATCAATGCGCAAATAACTCCAACCTTAGAAACTTCATCGGAACTACTCGAGTATCCGAGTAGTTCGCCTCACCTATCCTTAAAACATAGGTATAGGAATTCCCCATTGTGGTGCCTGATAGAGGTTTCCCTGTGTCTGTCGCGGAATAACCGAGTGAAATATGAATACTCATGGCAGGTCACTCGCTATTTGCCAGTATTTGGATCCCTTGCAGTGTTGGAAACAGTGGCCGGCTTCCAAGCAAACATTCAGTGGATACCGAAAAAAGGTCTTCACTAGTCGTGCTCAACTAAAGACTTAGTCTTCCCGGCATGGGATGGATCATCGGCAGTGACTAGTAAATTCCCATAGTATATATTGCCCTGTGTCCGCTCGAACAAAAATCACGCATTCAGTTTTCTATCCTCATTCCCCCATATATATTTCGGTATGCACCGCAGTGACATTTACCCCCTCCCACCAAAAAAATAAGATAAAAATAGCAGAAAGTCGATAAAATTTATCGAGGCGCGAGTGTCGTAAACGATTTGTCACATGTGCAGAGCATACACAGAAAACTTTTTAGATCTTTGAAGACAACTAAGACAGTACCCCTAGCAGAAAAGAAACGGAGAAAAAGAGGACTGAAAAGCAAGGCCGAAAAGCTAAAACCCACGAGATCCCTTTCATGACTATTGGTCGTATTTCGCAACGTGGATAGAGATGGCTCTTCCACTGGGATCAGTGACTTTGGTCCACATTGGGGTCCAACGCATGACGGTTGGGGCACATTGGGCAGGGAACTGCTCATCAAACATGCATCTGTACCAGTACCCCTCCTTGCTATCAGGGACGTCGGCTCCCCATTCGGGCTTGGGACTCTTCATTTGCTCGTCCGAGACCATCTTTTCGGCGGTGTCCTTTGGAGAGATATCAGTAGTTGGGATGAGGCGCATGGGTTAGGGTTTGATTACCTTGAGTATATCAATCCATCCGTAGCCAACACCATCGCTGAATTGCTCCTTCTGACGCCAGAGAATATCGTCGGGAAGGTAAGGCTTAGCATCTGGGTCGTCGCTAGTATCGAACGCCTTTCTCAGGATGAACTTCTCAATGCGCTCCTTAGTGATAAGCTTCTCGGCGGGATCCACATTGAGAGAAACCTCAAGGAACTACAAGTTGTCAGAACTCTTGGATAAAGAGGGGGTAATATGTGAGGGAATACCTGCTTATCCAAGAAGGGAACACGAGCCTCAACCCCCCAGGCGGCAGTAGACTTGTTCGCACGGAGGCAATCAGAGAGATGAAGGTTCTTGACTCTCCTGATATTCTCGGCATGGAACCCGTCTTTGCTAGGGGCATTGACGAAATACAGATAACCACCGAAAATCTCGTCAGAACCTTCACCACTAAGAACCATCTTCACACCCAAGGCTTTGATCTTCCTGCTCAACAGATACATAGGTGTTGAAGCGCGAATAGTGGTCACATCATAACTCTCAAGGTGGTAAATGACATCTCTAAGAGCATCAAGACCCTCCTGTAGGGTAAAGTTGAACTCATGGTGGACAGTTCCAAGGAACTTCGCGACTCTCTTCGCCGCAATGGTATCAGGGGAACCAGAAAGACCAATGGAGAAGGAATGCAATTCCGGCAGGGCTGTAACGGTAGAATCGTCTTCACCATCAATTCCGACCAGTTCATGGGGGATAACCGAGCCATTGACGATTCCAGCCTTAGCCCTAGCCTTAGCAGTTTCACGCGCAGCGATGGAGGCGATAAGACTGGAATCGAGGCCACCAGAGAGAAGAACACCGTAAGGGACCTCGGCCATCAAACGTTTTCTAACGGACTTCTCAAGTGTGGTCCTGATAAGTTTGTAATCCACTGGGTGGAATGGAACCATTTTGGGGTCCCACCATGAAGGCTCGAAATATCTGGTCGTCTTCTTCGTGAGGGAGTCATAAATGTGACCGGGAGGGAACGAGACAATTTTGTCGCAAACTGGGTGGAGGCATTTGAGTTCCGAGGCGAAGTAAACGGCGCCGGGAGTCTTGGAGGACCAGCCCTGGTAGAAACTGGTAATTCCAATGGGATCACGAGCTGCGATGGTGCGATCGTTCTTTGAGTCATAGAGGACAAAAGAGAACATTCCGTCGAGAAGCTTGGGGGTGTTTATTCCATGGTTAGGGTACTATAAGACTCGTTAGCCACTTTCCCCACAACCGAACCTAGCCGGAATCTCTTACCAAGTGCAAGATAACCTCACAGTCGGAATGTGTCCTGAATGTCACTTCAGGCTTGAGTTGCTTGCGCAAGATTCTGTGGTTGTAAATTTCACCGTTGACTGCCAAAAATATAGTACCATCATCGCTGACCAATGGCTGAGCCCCACTGTCTGGTTCACTTTAGTAGGCTGTCCGACGGGTTGGGGACAAAGACGGGGCGCAAACCGATTCCGACAATACTCAACCGCTCATGAGTAAGGACTGGTGATGTTAGATAGGTTTGTGATGCATTGGGAGCCACTGGAAACTACATACTCGTGTTGTTGGAAATAATGTTCCCGCCTATATAGGTATCGTTAGTTGGGCAATTAAACCAGAGAAACAGGGGGGGGGGAAGAGACTCACTCCAATCCGGACCGCGATGGCGAACGCTATCAAGCATTGTTAGCTATCCTTTGGGGATCAAATCGAGTTAGAGGATTGGTTGGAGAAGCCTACGCCTTAGCCAATTGCAAAGCTTGAGGCTTGAATTTGTGAACATCGGGATGCTTGTGGCAAGCGAATATACCTGCCTCTCATCGTGAGCAAAGAAAAGAAGGTAATTTTGATAATTGGGCGGGTGAAGGGAGGACTGCTCACCACACATGATTGCAGTTGGTGCTAGGGGGAACCGGTAGAGAGAGAAGTAAAGGGCGCTTGTAGGCGGGAAAAGCGAGGAATTTGTAGTAGAGCGAGAACCGCGGAAAAGATGACGGTGGTGGTGTTAGGGAGAAATGTTCGTGATTGTGAGAGGGTGTTGAAGTGGGATGAAGAAAGTTGATGGCGGGGGATTGGGGGCACGAGAGACTAGTCCAAAAAGGGAATTAAGGATTGCCGAGAAGAGTGAAAGTGAGGGACCCTTACCTCGCCCTGGGTCATGTGAGCTAAAAGTGTGGAATGTCACATACTGGTACTCGGGTACTCGAGTACGAGTATAGTACCTGTATGATACTCGGGGATGCTGAGGTTGCAAGTTTTTATTTTATTCCGCCAAACCGGTTGTGGACCCGTATCGGGGGTCCATCGCTTTTTCCATGAGCTCAGTGAGCTGGGCCCAATCAATCAGTCCCTCATCCCTCACCCCTTGCCCCATCGTTCTTGTTTGAGATGCATCGCCTCGCCATTGAAAAAGAAAAATAGCAATAATGTCATTATTATGAAAAAAAAAGAACAGAATGCAAGCGATAGAACAATCAGGGATAAATCTGCTCTCCACACACGTTGATAACGACTTTTTTTTTTCTTTTTTATCCTTCTTTCCTCCGAATTGAAAGGGGGGGGGAGGAACTATCATATTTCGTCGCTTGATTACTCGTAGACTACCGCCCGGACAAACTGAAGAGCTTACCATCTAGCATAACAAATGTGAAAGGCAGCTTATTCGAGTACTCGAGTACTAGCCGATTTTTTAAGTATCCGGACACCTTGACGCAAATTTGTATGAGTCTTGGCGCCAAGGTGTCCGGATATTAAAAAAGTCAGCTAGTACTGTTCCGGCACACAAAGAAAAACAAAGGACGAAATAGGGGAGAAAAAGAAAAAAGAAAATAAACAGAAAAGAGGGAAATGAAGTCATGAATAACACCTTCGGTTACAAGTACCCCGGAGCGTCCGGTCCGGTACGATGTTCCAAAGGGGGTCCCGAAACCTTGCCAGAGCTGTACTCGTACTATAACTCAAGCAATCTTTCTGGTAGCTGAAGCTCGTGATGTGGCTACCGCAATGCCAAAAGCCCCCCCACATTAACCGAGATGGTAATTGAAAATCGAGTAATATTTCTCCAATCCTTTGTAACGGTTATTACAACAGCGTTACCCCACTAATATTGAGGCATTCGAGGGAGCTCTTTGACGCTTTTGCATCCATCCTCGTGCACCGGTTCCGTGCCCGCCCGGAACCGTGCGAATATGGAGTGCACAACTCTTGACAAATTCTCAACGCAAGATTGGGGGTTCCCGGGCTCTCTCCTCAGGCTGACCTTCTGCGCCCTCCCATTGGCATGGGGCATTCGTCTGCGCTCGAGTAGACGACTCGAGCGCCGATACCTTCGAATCCGAGTGCCAAGTCTATCCTGCTTTTGGGACTGATCTGCAGTCTTCAGCGGAGGCCGGCGGGTGGCGGGCGGGGAGTAGTGTACTGTACGATACGATAGCAGGTACTTCCCAGTTACCCTACTTTAACGAATTCCCATTTCTATGCCTGCCAATTATCATAGCCCTGTTCGTCACCAGTGGGTTTGCCCTCGTTGAAGACTGGAATTACCATTAGGTATGATGCCTTGTCAAACTCACTGTGGGGGGCTAGCCATGAGATCGTGATGCCCCACATCACAAATCGGGGTTTTTTTCTTCTTCCATGAGATGCCGCCAATCTCTCATCATAACTTTTCCGGATATTACACTGCCAACTTTCGCCGAGGACTGCGCATGTGTTGTGGGTACGGTACAGTATTGCATTGCAAATTATGATACCTATCGATCCAGAGAAAATAGAATGGATGAAAAGCATAACATCTTGGTCGCCTGGGCCTTTTTTCGGTGAAAAAGGAAAACGAAATTCCATTGAGCCTACCGATACAAGTGAATATGATTATCAACCCCCTCATCAATTACGCCCCCTCTCCCCAACTTTTCTTCTTCTCATGCTTCAGGAAACTCCTCGGCCTCTAAAAGCGCAAAGAAGCAAAGAGCCAGCAACCGGCGAGAAGCCCTTAGCACCTCAGCAGCGATCCGGAACAGTCTCATCGGAAGCCTCCCTTCTCCACCTTCCGGTCTATCAGCGCTCCCGATTACCGCTTCTTGGCAGGAGGCCTTGGTTTAGCTTCATCTTCTTTGATCGGGTGGAGCATGACTTTGATTGGGTATTGAGGATTGTTCGCCTGATGCCCTTTGCTCCAATCGTAACTAATTGCATAAGCGAATATCGATCCGTTTCTGTTAAAAGAGGCAGCTGGAATGGACCAATTGACGGAGGGGAATCCTTTAAGACGATGTTTCGCGTCCTTGTCCCTATATATCCGATTAGCTTCAATATTTTGGGGGTGGAAAAACTCTTCGTGCAATGAGTGACGTACCAAAAATGGAATGTACCATCCGAACCAGCAGTAGAAAACGTTCCAAAGGTGGGATGAAAGGATATCGCGTTGACACTATAAACATTTGCGATACCAGTGGAGGGGGTTTCACGGTGACATTTAAAGGAAAAGTTCATACTGTAGAATTGGTTAGCAACACGATTAGAACCACAATTATATTTCAAACTCACCTGGCATTCTTATCGTCGACATATTGTATTGCGCATCTTCCTTCGATACTACCTACAGCAAATCCGGAGGCATCAGGGAAACAACTTACCACCCGAGTTTGCCATTTTAGCGGACTTTGGATGGTTTTAAAGATCGCGGTAGGATTGGCAAGATTGATAACATTGATATATCGTTCCGCAGTCCCAGTGACAAGCAAGCCTTGAGAGACATCTAGCGTATACACACGATCTTGAATCTGGACCATGGCCGCTGGCTGTTGTTGTCGAAGGTCCCAATACTTGAGTGTCTTGTCCCAAGAGCCCGTAACAAGCATTTCACCGGCGTTCGGCGCTTGAAACATCCGCACGCAGCTTACAGGTTCATCATGGGCTGCCACCTGAGTGGCCTGACCGGACTGAAGGTCAAACATGCGAGCAGCTTTGTCGGCACCACCAGAGACAACTTTGGTGCCATCCTAAAAATCATTAGTAAAAATGATATGAGGGCGCGCCCGGAGCTCAAACCGGAGAGACAGATTAGCCAACCTTGGACCAGTGAACCGATAGTGCTGGGGCTTGATGATCATACAAAGCTTTCCCGATTGATTGTCCCGTTTCTGATATTTCATATATTCGCACTTTGCTATCCCAGGAAGAAACTGCCAAATGCTCGGATTGAGAAGAAAAGGAGAGATCAGATACACTGTCCTCGGGTGGGGAGGTGACCTCTACATCTTTGCTGAGGTCACCTTGGGTGTTATTGGTGGAAGCAGCTGTGGAGGCGGTGTTGCCCCCGAAGAGTGTCGACATCTTAGCGAGTATGTAGCGGTGGTAGCGGAACTATTCAGGGATTCGCGGGTTCGAGTATTCAAAGACGGAGTTAGAGGGGTGAAATATAAGAGGGGTTTTATGTTGTTTTCGTATTTTATTTGTCTCCCAGAGCGTGCTGGGACGCGTAGAGATGAATTGCTGTCGCGTCGGGTGAAGTGAGGCGTGTGGTGTTGAACAGGGAAGGTGATCAAGATTGGTGGCTGGTTCCGACGAAGACAAACTCAATTGCTTAGTCATTCACGCGATAAGGTGCCCCCAAGTTCTCGTGTTGGCAGATATGGTAATGCTAAAAGTTTTTAACGCGTCTTCTTTCAGTACGCAGAGTCTCCCCACCTTTCTTCTACATCCTCCCATATACCAATATTATCTCTGGTTTTGGTATCGTCTGCGAACCTCCCCAAATGGCTTCACCAACTACTCCCCGCCGCCCCCCGGCTGGTTATTGTTACACTCCGTCTCGTTCATCACCTTTATCCTCTCACCCCCAGATCACCCCACAAACCCGGTTTGGCCTCAAGATGCTTCCGTCGCCGCCGTCATCCCCACTAGAGTTCCTTGCTCCTAAACGCCTTTTCAAACCAATTCCCACATCTCACTCCCGCGAGGAAGGTAGGGAAGCTCGGCGAAATTTGTTCCTGAAGAAGGTTCGGGATGCCCGGGACGAAAAGTTGATGAAAGTAAGAGGTGGAGAAGATGAGGTACTGGCATCGATTTCCTTCCAGTTGACTAGCCTTTATTAACTCAATTTGTTTTTGTTTTTGCCAGATGATGCGATTAATCTTCGTCTCTGAAAAAAAGCGGTGGGAAGCATCGCAAGCAAGAACTGCGGCTTCGATCCCTACCATTTACGAAGAAGAGGAATTTGGCATCGGAAACGAGGAGTTAGACTTCCAAGCTGAAGAATCTCTGTTCATGGACCAAGACGGTATATATTGTACTGATCCACCTTGGTTCCTCTTTCTAACCCTCTGTGTACAGAACCTGGTCCCTCGGAAGATCTAGATGAAATGCTCGACCGTGACGGTAAGGAGCTTGAAGACCTTCTCTCTCAACTTGATTTGCAATTGCATCAAGTCATGCCAGAGGCAAACCGCGAAATGATGCCAACTTAGTTCTCTTGCCTATTCTCTCTGGCATAGAACCCATTGCCGAACTTGGGTTTGTGCCAAGATGGAGGGCTGGGCATGGGATACTTTGTAATTTTACTGTGGTATCATTTGGCGCAGGGAGTCCAGGAAAACTCTTATTCTTATTTCTGACTCTAGGCCTGTAAAATAAGTCTGCGGCTCACTCTTTGTATAAATATGGTGGGGCCTTCTTCTATCAACCGTTTGTGCATCTCTTGTCTCATTTGTAACTCCACTGCTATCGCAAATATTATTTAATTGAATACGTTTTAATATACAGCTTACCACGAGCATTTCCACACATCTAGCAATCACTGTACCGCACAATTCGAGTCGACATCAGGAGGTATACTCAATCCTTGTCCCATCTCCCCCATTAACTCCGTTGGGGGTGCGCCGGCAGCTTGCATCTATCGTGGCGCCTGGATCAGTATAAGAGTGTAGGAGTGTAGAGCAAGGGCAATCCAATCACCTTTTGCATGCGATCGATGATAAACTCTCGGTCTTTATCAGATTCGTCCCTATATTCTGGTTCCTCGAATTTTGCCACGATCTCCTTGACCACCCCATACTGCTCCCGATACTGCTGTAGGTCCTCGGCGGGCTGCTTGGACTCATTGCTCCTCAGCCAATCTGGATATTTCTCGTTCAATTCCTTCATGGGTTCGTAGAGAATTTCTTTGCTCGTGAGCTGCTCCATCATGTTTAACAGCATTTTGGAAAAGTCCTCGTCGCTTTCTCCTTCGCCGGCCGCTCCTTGCATCTGTTTCAACATTTCCGATAAAAAGTCTTCAGCTTCGGAGCCAGCGACTGCAGCGTCAACCTCTGCTCCAGAAGACTTCATGCGATCCATCGTTTGCTTTATTCGGTCTTGGAAGTTGGCCGCCGCTTGGTCTGACGGTCTAGAGCTGGACGGCGCCGATGGCATGGGACTAGGTACTGCGGTGGCGTCGTTCAGCTCCTTCACTAGGTGCTCAAATTGGTCCTGTAGTTCTTTCTGTAACTGATTAGCGGTCCGCCATCCTCCAGTCATCCATAGCCGTAGAGCTTGCCATACTGAGTCCTGCATCTCGCCCAGTAAATCCTGCATTCCCAACTGCAACTGACGAGCAAAGTCATCATCGAGCGACTCCAGGGAAGGGCCACGATTGTCATTTGAGACACCGGTATCGCTAGTTTTGGCTGGGGGTTGACCAGTTGGTTGGGGCGAACTCTGGAATTCGTCCAGTAAATCTATGGACATGTATTAGCTACGGTTGCCCTTGTACAAACCTCATTGAGTAAGGCGCCTACCATCAAGGTCATCCAAATCATCATCATCGGAGTCCTCTTCGACTGTAACTTTTGACGGAGGAGGCATGGTGGGATTAGCTGTTTGTGAACCTTTGTTGCGATTTGGGGGAAAAATTGAAAGCGATTTTCTGACGGAATGTTACCGGCTGGGCAGCTTTGATGGTGCTGGTGGTGGAGGGGGAGGTATCAGAATGTACCGGGAGTCGTGGGTAAGTCTGTCGAACCTTACTTAAATTATTGGCTGCAGCCTTCTCGCCCACTCAGAACAGTAAATGTACAGTACCGGGGGTTAAGGGTAAGTGAGGCGAACATACTGTGATTGGTGGATATAATGATCCAGTGAGAATTGAGGAACATATTATATAAGATGTTGCATGGCTGGTGATCTTATTGGTTAGAAGACACCTGAATATGAAGAGTTGTTCTCTGATGACAGATTCTCACCACTACTCGAACTACAACCGAGAAGGTGCCTTTCAGATAAAGAACAGCTATGAAGACCAAGGGTACACGTGCAGATTATGCTCCTGCGGGAGACCGAAAGCACCGTGAAACCACATGGGATGAGCGGTTACAGGTAGTAACCCTCAGGGATAAGGCTGGAATGACTTGGAAGGTAAGTTATTGCTATGATTCCGGGTTTAGATATTCATATTCACCCTGAAGTATCTGAAAAGGCAATACCATTTCCTTCACGGGTAGGATGGTTTTCTAACACTGAGTGAATTTTCAGATACTTATTGTCACATATGAGTAGTAAGCTAATAGGACTCAGATACTTTGGATTATTGCAGAGAAGGTAAATATAGACTTTTGGACATGCCAGAAAATCTATCAACGAGCTATGCTATACGACTCTCCCGCAAACCGGTATAGAATAGGATGACCTGTCATTTTCATAGAGGAAGAGAAGCAATGTTTGGTTGCTTTTATCACCCGGGATGCTCTGACTCGATACTTGCAGTGGGAGGAAGTAATTGTGGAAATGGGATACCAAAGTTCTGTTTGAACAATTTGTGATGCACTTGCATCATGAGGTTATCATAAATGACTTCCCAGAAGAAAGTAAGTTCCCTATAATTTGTCTTAAATTATGGAGACTCCCTAGAGTCTTTGAGCTATTTGAAATACTATGATGATTACAAAAGATATTAGTATGGGGTGATAGTCTTGGTTCTCCACAAGGGAAACATATATACTTTTAATAGAGCAGCAGCAAGACTATACTTTTTATAGGTCCACAGGAGCTATTCCAATTAAGGTAGCGAAACTTAGCATGGAGAAATAAGTAGCTAAGGTGTTTATAACTAGAGGTAGGTATAGGTTAACAAACTACTACGGTGGAGCAGATGGGGTATTTGAGCCAAAAACAAACCACTTCAGGTTCAATGGTGTCAGGAAAGACTGCATTGGACAGAAGAAGATTGGATACAAACAGTTTGGACTGAAAAATCTAGCTTCTCGACTGCTGAATTTAGTTATCGGCCATGGGTGTTCAGAAAAGATGATGAAGAATACTATTTGGATTTTATAGACCAGGTATGGAAATCAGGTTATCAGTCAGTAATTGAATGGGGGGCTCTTTGCAGCTTGATAAAGTCACAACTATATGTCGTACCACCCGGTACAACATTAAATTCTAAAAATTACGTCCAAAACATTCTTCTTCCTCTTCTCCTACCTTTCTGGATGTAGACATGTGAGGAATATGGGTGGACTCAGATTGGGGAGAATAACACTCCTGGGCACAAGGGTTCAGCAATTGGTGTTCAGGAAGAATGGGATATGGATTGTATTCCATTCCCACCCCAGTCTCCAGATCTAAATCTAATAGAAGCCGTATGGGCAGAGATTGAGACTGAACTGGGACAAATACATAAGTGTACAGAGGATACACTGACTTTGATTTTGTTAATAAAAGTTACTTGGAAGAATATCTGCACTGAACGCCTTCTTAAATTTATTCAGAGTATGCCACAAAGGCTTGCTGGTGTTATTGCTGTAAACAGGAAAGCTACTCCCTATTAGAATATTATATTATCGATTTTTTTCTTTTCTCAATGTATATTATCCAGAGTTTGCCTTACTTTTTTCTATCTCCAATTTTCTGGCTTGGCCGTGGTATGTAACCAATCAGACTTGCAGTTTTTACTACTTCTCATACAATCAACAGCCAATGAGCTCCAAGTTCGCCTTACTTATGCTCACCCCCTAAATACAGGGTGTGGAAAAAAGTAATGCAACACTCATACAACACATATCTCTGTACATCAACATTTTTGACAATGTATAGTACTACCTCATTCTACAACAATATTTAGTAAATCAAATAAGTAAAGGAGATAAAATAAAATAGTCCTCAGTATTCTCTTGAAGTAAAATAAAAAGAAAACCCTAAATCAATAATGAGTTTGGTGCCTTTTTCTTCTAATAACCTCTCAGATCCTTTTTGGCAAACACCTGCAAAGACCCATAAACCTTCTATTAGGAATAGCTTCCCAAGCTTCCTCCACAGTTCTGATTAGCTCTTCTCTACTTACAACTCTTCCATACCTTTTCTCCAAGTAAGTCTCCATATCTCTCCAGATATTCTCAATCAAGTTCAGATTTGGAGACTGTGGTGGTCAAGGCAATATATCTACCTCATTTTTCTTTCTAAACTTCGTAGAAAATCTGTAACTAAATTAGTAGTTAGATTATATTCTTAGTAAGTAGTTCTATAATAATAAGACAAAAAACAAAATAATTATAGGATATATGTAAGAAGATAGAACTTACTTTGGATGCCTTGGTGTACAATCTTTAATAATCTTTGTCTAATTAAATCTCTCACAACACTCATACCAGAAAGGAATTAAAACTAGATCCAGTATATACTTAGTATACTCACAAGAATCCACTTTAACCTTTCCTTACACTACTACCAACTTTGACCTCAAATTTCTACAAAAAGCTCCCCATACCATAATAGTATCACTTTCTGACTCCTAGACCTCATTCAGACATACGCTCCATCGCTCCTATTTTCCTCCCACATAGTTTGGCAATACCACATCAACTATCGTGGGCCCTCCCCACTCGCCTCTGCCCCCTTAATGGTTCCTGCCTAGGGGCACAGTTAACTCTTCCATCCCCTCCCTCTTTGGCCTCTCTTGTCTCTTGACTGCTTGATGGGGGAGTTATTTGGGCTCACCCAGTAGTCCTGTCTTGCTAATAGGTGCTCGCTTAGCTTTAGCACGGTCGGCTTCCTCTCTTCGCTTCCGGATGGCACTGGCAGTGGTAGACGTCCTTCTCCCCACTTGCACGATCCCCGTTGGGGAACGCCTTGGCTAGTAACTTCGGGGTCTGTCTTGAGGTGAGATTTGACCATACCCTCCTAGTCGCTCGGTTCTAGTTTGGTTGCCTTCCTCACCTCGCGCTTCCACCTCCTTACCGCCGGTGGGATCCCTTCCACTAAGTGATGCTATCTCTCGGAGAACAAGGGACTACATGAGAGACGTGGTAATACGGCAGGTTTGGTTTCGGTTGGGTCAGCACTGGGGCCTTGGGTCCTTCCTCCCTTTTTTCTCTTCTGTCACGTCGGCTGGTACCCTACTACTGTTGGCTGGTACCCTACTACCTCTTCCTCTTTTGCTACTTTAGGCAGCCCCTTCGGCCCTCCCAAACGGACGGCTTGGGGCTCTTGTTCTGCCAATTCCTCCTGCTTATAGTGGACGCTCTTTCCTTTCGGTTTCTCCTACTTGCGACTGTGGGCTATATGCCCAAGACATACGTTTATATCACCTATATGGCGCACCTATTTGTTTTTTTGACTTCATGGGCGAGGCCCGGCCATTGGTTTGTCCCAAGTGAGGGGCATGGGTTGGGTTGGTATCTGGTTGTTGTAGGCGAGGGACTGGCTTCAGCTTTTGGTTTGGGGTTACTCTGGTTTGGGTTTTTCTCTGCTCGGTCGGGGGTGTACTGTGGGGATGGGGGTTTCCCTTGCTTTGAAGAATGAGTTTCTGGGCTTTCTGTCTTTACCATTTGTAGATAGCCGTGTGGGAGACTTGTGGGGGAGTTTTTTAAACCAAGGACTGGTTGGGTGTTGGTAGCTCTAGGCGAGACTCCTCCTCGTTCAAGTTGTGGGCTCTTAGGGGCGGGTACTTGGCTGCTGGTGTATGCCTTTCTGTGGTCACGGTTTTGCTTCTGGCTGCTTGAGAACAAGGCGGGTTGGAGGTACGGGTCTGCATGGCGAAAGCTGAGATGACCCCCGGCCTTACTTTCATTAAAGCGGATAAATAAATAAAATTATATAAAAAAAAAAAAGACCTCATCCAGACAATCCTGATCATACTCCTCAAAAGGCTCTCTTATCACACATCCTCTCTGTCCAAATCCAGCTGTAGAGAAAGAAGTTTCATTTGTCCATATGATTCTAAACCACTTTCAATTTCTAAGCTCTTTTTCTCTTACTTTAAATAAATCTAATTGGTATGTTTTTAAGGCGCAAATCCCATCTAAAATATATTTTAGATTTGTAAAAACGTAACTTTTTATTAGAAAACTTACTTCTTGTAAGGTTTTCTTTTATTTAAAGTAATACTCTTAGCTGCCTTCCTGATTGTCCTAGAGGAGGCCTTCAATCCGTTTACTTTTTTAATATCTTCCTAAGATAGTCTTCTATTTTTTTTATTTTTTTTAGGAAAAGATTTTAAATTCTCTAAATCAGACTCTTGGAAGATTGGAGGTCTTCCTATTTGCTGGTAGTTGAAAAGACTATCTGTTTCCTGGTAGTGGTGATAGAGGGGAGCACAAGTACTATAGTGTACTTTGAGGCCAGTTTTTTCCTCCCATCTAACAGCTATCTTTGTGAAAGACTATTCTGCTATTTCTCGTAGGGTAATAATTCGGACACAGTCATCTCAGGGAGTTTCTCGCTTAAAGGATTACTTCTTCTTCATCAACGATCACTGTTGCTCAATGTTTTCATGATTGATCGCTATTTTATTTCATCTTATTATTATCTCAACTACCTATGTATATTTATTTAATTAAAGTACTTATGTTCCCTGCGGTGGGATCCTTCTACCTGCATATTGATTCTTGAGGAAGGTGTAGAGGCCTGTAAAGAATAGAGGTACTATCACAATAAGGGTGTTGGAATCAGAGATGCGATCATGGGGGATGCTGTTGCAATAATATTGTACTACTTCCTTCCACCCCCTAGCATAGTGCTTGTACCGTACAATGGTAAATCATGAATTCGTGGTACAGAGCAGTGGTAATATTAGATAATTTAGATGGTACTATGGTAGACTGTACTGCAATCAAAGCAATCTTTTAATAGAAAAATATATTTTGTAGTGCAGTGCCTCTTAAACTGTATCATTTACCAAGATATCCTCTCAACTCAAGTTATAGGTATTTCCAGCTATTTTATCTTTGGACAAGAAATATAAAATTAAATTATAGACCAATATAGTCTCTAGATTTTGATAATGAAGTTTTCAGGAATAGTACAATCTCTCCTATAGAGTTTTGAGTTGACCAATAGCTTGTAGAGTGTAAAATATATTATAATAAGATCAAGCTTTAAGTTAGCAGATACAGGATTCAATAGTTCGATCATAGAAAGTTCTTAAATACCAGCCAGTCTCTAGCATAGTGACAGTCCAGATATGATATTCTTTGAGTGATTCCACTACCACAAGATGCTTTTTTAAGGTATATGCAGATGGAGACAATTGTGGCTCAATATCACCTAATAAGCCTTTACTAAAATAATTATTAATCTTCATTTCAGCTACCTTGCCCCACACAAAGCAGCCAGTCCTAGTAAAGTCCTATTCCGATGATAAGTCGCACTATGGCTCTTGATGCCTGGCCAGATTGATGGGTTTCATGTATCCCACAATATTACCAAGTTCTATACCAGTACGTAGTATTGTTTGTCAGCTTGATAGCGTTGATATATTAAGGGGTGGCAAAAGATCCTCCATGTCCTCCACTTCTAAATTATGCTGTACCTTATCAGCTATTTTAGGTTGGGTTCTGTGATCGCTGGCTAAAGTCGAAGGGTCAGACTCATAGTCAGAGTTTCCCCAGACATCTGCTAATTCATCCCCTATAACAAGGATTTGCTCGTACACGGTATCATCCTTAGGCTGTATAAAATATACCCATGCAAATGAGCTTGCTGATCTAGAGCCAGTAGCCATCCAGCAGGAAAGCGTGATATCTCCATGCATTGTCTGAATATGTGTTTGGTATATGCGAGCTCATTGATAATGCCACTAACAATAAGGACACTTTGTTGTTGTACAGACCATAGTCACTTTTCCTGGCACCCCTTTTTCAAGGGTTTACACTTTATCACAGTAGACCCATACACATCTAAGTCTGGAAGTAGAGTGGATGAATGTTGTTTTTGAGCAGTTGTGATAGATTGTAAAACTTGAAATTCAAGTGTCTTAGTCTACCATTTGACATGACTTCTTTTAACTTTGGTATTTATGCTATATAGGAGTAGGATCTTGTCATCCCTGTAATGCTCACCTGCAGCTCTTGCAGCTTAAAACCCTATTTTCAAGTATACATATTCTGAAGATGACATTACCTGCTACTCTAGGCTGGCCCAATTTGTATAGTGTACAGGTTATGTTTACTAGATGATAACGATCCCCTGCAGGTTCTATAAACAATGACTTTCCACTTTTTTTCCTTTTTTATATCCCCTCTCCACAAGCCCATTTATCTTCTTCCTACACTCCCTTCGCTTTTTGATTTTCTAGCTCTACTCTAGCCATCACTCATATACACCCTAATCACTACTATTACCTGCAATGCCATCTCAGTCCGGTATACACTCTATACTTCTTATACCTCAGTTTTTATTATGCAAGCCAACTTGTAGAATCATTCTTGCAGCCATATTTAGTCCCAAGAAAACTCTTCGACCATCTATCTCCTCCTACAGAACTGCCCAGTTAGTAGAATCATGAGCCTTTTCTTCTAACCTTTCTCTAAACCATATTAGTTCTAAAGTGAACAGTCATACATCCTGCGCTTTCAATACCCTTTTTTACCACCACCCCATTTGCCATTCCAGCCTCGAAGAGCATGCTTATTTGTCCCAGTACCACAGGTTATTAAAATAATAAAGACATCAAATAGTGTAGAAATATCTAGCAATTCCCTAACCTGAAAATTGTCTGTCACAAGTATAGCTCCTGGTAGACCACAATCAAGAGGCAAATGCAGCTGGTATGAATCAGCTGTTATAGACTGACTACCAATGACCAGTGGGCAACAATTCAGACATATGGCCTGACTATTGAGCCAATTGTAATCAACGGTCAGAAAGCTCTCTGAGAGCAGGATACTGTCATGAATATGGTTTAGCATGAAAAAGGTTTTCACGTGACACAAAGTTATGAGTCACAGGTATGTTATTGTTTCACACATATGACCCATTCAAGTCATATGATTGGTTTTATGTGGGTTTTGTGATGCTTTCACACATGGCTCAAATATGAGTCATGGGACGTGCGTCTGATAAGTATGCCTTATAAGTGTGCCTTGCAGGTAAGCCTTGCGCATATGATTTATGTTTCACACATGACCTTGTTATGAGTTCATGGGTTTCACACATATGACTCAGTCGAGTCATATGACTTATTTATTGTGTTATGATTGGTTTATAAGTTTTTGCACATGACCTTACTACGAGGTTATGGGTTTTGAGCATGTGACCACTTTGGTCACATCACTAGTTTATTATGATTTGGTTTCGCACATATGACCACTTTGGATCACATGACTATGGGCGGGAAGAATACTATATAAGGAGGCCGATGCGGCCCAGGAGGATAGGTTCTTCACGCTTTGTTCTAAGTACTTTTCCTTGTCCTTGCCGTCGCTTCGCCTCGAGCGTCACTTTCACTATCATGAGGGGCCTTGATGCCTTGGATTCTGGGGGAGATATCTGAGTTCGTTCAGTAGTTCCTGTGGTCTTTGGTGTTGAGGTCTGTTAGGTGTTACGTGGCGGATAACTTGTTTGCATCTCGTTTCGTTGGGTTGGTTATCTCATGATACTAGCACTTTGAGCACTTCATCACAGTCGCATACAAGTCCCTTTCGGTAAAATGCTTACGGCTTCCTGTCTATCGTCTACTCGCAGGTTTCGCGTTAGATTGGGGGGATTGAACATTGTGTTTGGGGGGATCACCCGTGTCGTTCTTTGGGCCAGCTCATGTCTTTTGTTGGGTTTTAACGGAGTCCTTAGTTCTCACGATACAAAACGCTCTTGGGTTAGACTGATGACCTTTCTAAGTATCAACTCGTCGTACTGGCTGCATCATTCCTCAGGTGGCAGGGTGGTACCCGCCCAGCCCTTCTTCGTTACGTTTTCGTTTCTACGGTCGGAATCCTACGATGTTTATCGCCATTCTCTTGGAGTTTTTGTCCTTGCGGCATTTATGGTGATTCAGTCTGGCGTCTCCTCCTCGCATCTGTGGGGATGGCTTTGACCCTGAAAAACCTTACCCCCTGGTGTGGTTATTGGCTGCCTGGGGTGGTGTGGGATGATTGGCTGCCAGGCACTCACGTTGTCTGTGCGTCTGGGTGGTTCGGTTGTGGTCTGTAGTTGGCGGCTTCACCCATTGCAAGTGGGGCCTACCTTCTGTTTGTCTGCTTCTGTTCGTTCGCCCTCCCCCTTCTTGTCGCTTCAGTTGGGGATACCTCTTGCCCGTTGTTAGGTCCGTGCCTGTTGCCGAACCTGTAGGGCTGGCTTTGGCTGGCTCTGCTTACTCTTTCCTGACTCGGTTGGATTTCGGTTCGGCTGGGTTGGATGGTATAGCTGGTGCCGGCGCCTTCGGGTGTTGGTGCTGCCTCCTTCGTGGCTCCCAGCTATGGCTGGTGGGCCCCCCTCAGCTATACGGTGTTGAGGGTTGGGGCTCTGTTGGGCGGCCAAGACCAGTGGCTGCTTGGTGGGGCTGGGTATATGCTGTCCTGTGGCTGTCAGATGGTTGATCTGTCTGAGGGGCTGGGGGGCTGGATGGGCTTTGTGATGCCTGGTGTGTGGGGCTTTGGGGGGGCTGATTGGGGGGGGAGAGGCACCTTCGAGCACCGGTCGGGCATGCGTCAGGTTGGGCGATGTCTACTTAAGTGTTTCCAGTTCGGCTTGGGCTGTTGGGCGAAGCTGCTGAGTGCTGCAAAGCTCCTCGATGAACCAGTTGACTGATGGCCACCTGTGCGGATAGTGGGTTGCGACCACCTGGTTGGACTTGTTTGGGTCTTGCGTGCTGGGTTTTGTGGGGTTTGTTTGGTTTCTTTAGCTTGGCAATGGGCATAGCTGGCAGGGGCATGGTACCACGGGTGGGAGATAGGCCCCACTGACTGTTTTAGGTCTGTCACCATCTCTATGTATTTCTTTTGTTTATGGGTTTGTTTTGGGGGACAGGCAGTGGGTACAGGTCCTCCTCACCATTACGCTCCTCGGAGGCACTTGGCAAAGTGGGTTTATAGGGTCGATGGCCTGGCATGCGGATGCGAGAGGTGGACATGTTAGCCACCTCCTCTCTGCCATTGTGTCGCCTGTAGTTTATATTTGTTTTGATTTTGTTGGTTTTCTACTGTGGTGGAGGTGTTGCAGGATGGTGTTTAGACCGAGCGGTAGTGATTTTATATTTGTTGGACAAGGAACCTAGTTGGGTTGGTCTTTTGCTCGGCTTCGGCTACGCTTAGTGCTGGTTAGCTTCATACCAGAGGGGCTACGGACCTGGACTGGGACGGGCGCTGGGTTGTTTGATAGTCTTGTAATTAGTTTCCGTGTGGGCATGACTTGGGGATGGCAGGTGCTGGACCGTAGACTTAGTTAGCTTAGGACTAGTGGTACACCGGTTAGCGGTATCCCTGTGCCGGCAGGGGCTCATCGTATGCCAGTGTTGGCGGTACGAGTTTAAATAAAATTAGATTGACTTCTAAGTACCTTTCCTACTTATTACTTTAACGAATATAAAATACCTTTACGATCTTTATCTTTATTGTAACATTATCGTTATGCCAAGGAAAGCTCTTCACAAAGAAGAGTTAGAGAAAGCTTATGATAGGCATTCCCCATAGAAAACAAAGGTCTTGTACTATCGGTAACGTAGGCAGAGACCATGTGCTATCGTAAGACTAAGGAAAGAAACCGAAGAAGAGAAGTAGCATTCCCTATTGCCAAGAACTAACTATTCAGAGAGGGATCGTTACAGATACCCTAAAGAGTAGGTGTTTTACAGAATGCTATGATTTCTTGTTGAAAGACATTGCAAAAAAGAATTCCAGAACTTTGATGTCAATGGGTATTGCTGTCCCTCCAGCTGTTCCTACTTCTCTGTCCATGCCACATGTCACCAATAATAATATGTTCCTGCCCTAACTGTCTGCATTATTGTTCTTACCAATGTGCTAAGACTCTGTTCCGAAAAAAAATAAAGTGACTACCATTCTGTTGCGAAATAGTTCGAGAGGCTGAAATGGTTGGCGGTAATGGTCAATTATTAGTTGCTACATGAAATTCTTTTCACATAAGTGCTTTCAGAATACCCCTCCTACTCTCTCCCTCTCCCACTCCAGCCTCTACTACCACTTCAGCTACCACTCCAGCCATCACTACCACACTAGCAATAGCCTGAGTCTCAACTATACTGTCTAGTATCCCTCCTACTACCCCCATGGACACCTCCTCAGCTATCCCTCTAGCTACCTCTCTGGACACTCCACCCACTACCCTGCCAGCTATCTTTCCAGTACCCTCTTCAGCTACTCCTCCAGCTACCTCTTGGGGAACTCCTCTAGCAACCACCCCAGCTGCCTCCGAGTTTCTGGGAACCTCCTCATTACCCCTCCAACTACCTCTCCCAGAATTCCCATCACTACCCTTCCAGCTACCCCTCCCACTTCCTCTGAGTCTCTGGTAACCTCTCTTACTACCTCTCTAGCCACCTCTCTGGGAACCTTCCTCACAACTCCTCTAGCTAATCCTCTAGCTAATACTGTAGTGTTAATGGATTTATCCGAATGGTTTTGCAATCAGGATACTTTCCTAGAGTTTATTTTATCTGACTTAAACTCTGGTCAACATTCCAAGTATATACTATCCTGAGTCTTACTAAATTCTTTACAAGAACTAACCTGTTTGGAAATAATAGTATACCTATCAATACAACTCATACTCAACTGCTTGATCCTAGCTTGAATGATCTTTTTAGGCCTGGATTTATCTCTCGTCAGCATTCATTAAATGAGGAACTTGTTCAGCCAGTTGCACTTAATACTACTTCTTTTCTCAATCTACACCTATTGGCAGTCAAAATATTCCAACACCAATTCCAGATGACGATGATACACCTTCATCCTTTAGGTCACAAGAAGAAAAAATGTAAAAGCCATGAGGATGAGCTGTTGACTGGTCAGCCGAAATGACTACAGTTCTGGTACATGAGTTGGTACAGGCTGTTAGACAGAGAAGAAGGTTGGACAATAGATTCGAGATGCAAGTATGAAATACTGTATTAGATGCAATTCACAAAAATGCAAGAAAAGAGATACTATTGACTGGAGAGATGTGTCTAGTAAAGCTAGTAGTGGTAAAAAGAAAGTGGAAGATGTGTGTATAGCTAAAGAAGATGAGTGGATTTGGTTTTGATTCATTGACTAGAACTGTTACAACTCTTGATGCAGTTTAGCAGATGGAAATTCAATGGCAGCCTACAATTAGAAAGTTTAGAAATAGACCATTGGGTAATTTTTCTGAGTTGGATGAACTGTTTGATAGAGTTCAGGCAACAGGACATCATGTGATATATCTAGGATCTAGCTATACTAAATCTATGACTATACTGTCTCCATTCCCTAATGTGCCGTTGATTGATTTTGACAATATCGATATCCCTATACTTGAGAATTGTAGCAAAATATACTAGAATTGAGGAGGACTTGCCATCTACTATACTGGGTCATGTCTGTCAAAGTTTGGATACACCTACAGTCCGTCTTGTTAATGCTGTTGAGAAAATGATCACTGCACCTAATTCTCTTCCAGCTGAAATATCTGTTATCCCGTAGGCTGTAGATAAACTTCAGCAAAACTATAGATGACAGGTTGACTAGTCTACCCAGAATATTCTAAGGTGGTATAAGCTGTTTGAGAATACCGTTAAGGTGAACATATTTGTAGTATTAGATGTTGGGGAGGATGAGGAAATGTAGCTAAGAGATTAATTACAGAATATGTAGTCTAAAATGTATAGAATAGTAGGCTCTATCTTACATTATTTTAATAGCATACATAGTTCCTCCACATTTGTGTTGCTCATCTATCCCTTCCTGCTATTATATCATTCATATCATTCACTGATGCACTTTCATCCATCTCTTCAGTTTCTCCACCCATAGTAGGTGATTGATTCCTAGGATTTTCATCTCTATTATAATCTACTTCTCGATAAAACTCATTATTCTCTCTATTGGCACTATGTCAAATAATGCTGTACAATACACATGCAACAAGTACAACCTGCGCTGGTATATCCAGACTCTACTCTGGTGTGGTATTAAGAATACAGAATCGACAGAGTAGGACTTCAGAGCTGCACTCAATTACATCATGTAATTGTCCATATTGAAGATTAAAAAGCTCCTCTTTTGTTAGACCATGTAGGTGAGCAAATGACTGCTCCCGAAAGTGATATTAAACTGTACAGTATGGTGTCAGAATGCCTTTGCAGAGTCCATACCCATTATTTGCAAGATAAACTGCATATTCCTCTCTGGGAAATCCATTCAGCTTAGCATTTTCCAGCACACATACATCATTTGATGAGCCTTTTCAACTAGGGCACACATAGAAGAAATACAAGTTAAGCCTACAACCAGCCAAGACATTTTGTGAAATTTCTCTTTTCCAGTTTTGATATAGGACTTGCTCTTGAGTTGCAACATGAGCCAAAATATGTGTACCATCAATTGCTCTAGTTATATCATCAAATTGTGCCATTGTCTCACAGTTATTGCAAATTTGGGCAGGAATATTATTCTGAGGAGGTTGAATAAAGGTGGTATAGTAACAGAGTAGTGCCTGTAGTGTATAATAGAAGTGACTTATTTAAAATACTTTACAAGAATTGCAATATAAAAGAAATAATCTAATATTGATGACTTACCATGAAACAATATCTGCAGTATGTTGAAATTGCTCTTGAGCTTTTCTATTTATTGCCCCATAGCCTATAATGTATAAAAACATAATCAATTGTTTTTCAACTGATACATAATGTATAGATGCCAAAAGACCATATTCTACTACCCAGTCCTGTAGGCCTAATAAAGCCAGAACTTTCATTCAAATGATTTTGAGTACATGTCTAGGATAGGCATGCACAATCTCCTGTGTATATTACTGTCCAGAGTGCCTCGAGGTGTATACTTGCTGATTAGAAAGAAAAATATAGAGATATATTAGGGCACTAATGGCTACTTGGATTGGTCGTTGAATGATGGTGTTATTGACTGCATGCATATTGATATTGTTGGCCATTTCGATTAATAGAAGTATATGCTGATAGTTGATATAGTACAAGATACAAAATTAATTCTTTTGTATACACTATTTTACAAAACAAATTTTCAGCTTTGTTATTAATTATGGAAAATTTTCATTTCCTATTTCTCCATGCCAACCATCTTATTACTACCAGTTTGACACAGAATAGACATACTAAACAGACTTCGCACAACAACTATTTTGAAAAGGAAGGAAAAGATTATTTGTATGAGCTAACGGAAAGGAACCATTTCATTCGAACTGTGCCTAAGAATCTATACGTAGATTTGGCTGTTCCATGTCTCATCGAGCTTGGGTTTAATACACTATCCACTTACTATGAAGACAGCCCACTCGCTTCCTGTCTTAATCAAGTCATATGAAAAATCCACGAAGTTATTTTCTCAATAGAGTTGACTGAGCCAATGCTCGAAAACCTCCATACCAATATGGGACACGAAAGAC